>NC_071388.1:83517735-83821142 GCF_022682495.2 Desmodus rotundus | reverse complement strand
TTAAAATACACTTAAAATGGTGATATCTAGTGTGTGCATATATATATAAGGTATATATATACCTTATTAAAAGATATGTCTATATTAAATATCATAGAACAGGCTAGATGTATTCATTCATTAAGTCCGCTCATGATTCCAGAAGAAAGTCATTTACTTGTCCAGGTTCTCCCAGGCTTTAGTAAAATGTCTTTTATAACTATCCCAAACATTTTTAAATTATTGAGGTCTGTTTACATTCCCATGCATGGTATCATGTGCATACACTTTTTGCCATTTTGGTTGTTTTCACTTAAAATTAGATATTATCTCATGATATCTATGGTAGCAGATGACTTTGATTTTCTAAAAATTGACATAAAATCTGAGAAAAGCCCATTTGGAATTATTAGATACATCATCAGTTTTCAATGTGATATGTTTTATGAAGATTTCTTTCCACTATCAAGAAAATTTATTTTAAAAAATGTTTATTTCAGTATCTGTATGTATGAGTATGTGTATATATATGCATAATTCTCAGTGACAATTAGCAATATGCACAGAAGTTTATTAAAGTCTAATTAAATCCTTGCAAATCAAAATATATGCCACAGATAGGCTGTGTTAACATCACCTGGGTAATTATTAGAAATGTAGAATCTTAGCTCCCTCCACAGACCCGCTGAATCACAATCTGAATTTTAACAAGATCCCTAAGTAAGTCTCATGTTCTTTAAAATTTGAAAAGCACTGATTTAATAACATCTCTGATTTTGTGAATTAATTTTCTTTTATTCAGTTGACACATTTATTTTTATATTGAAAGTATAATGTATGGTTTGTGATACAATAACAGGAAGAAATAAAGAGAAAACATTATCGCACCAAAGGAATTAATGTTACCTATCTATATTGAAATTACATAACATTTGATAAATGTCACCAATTCAAGCTCATGGACACGTAGACATAAATGGTTAAAAAGCACATTTTTGACCTCTTACACTGCAAAGTAGGTGAGGAAGAAAAGGACTAAATGCTGGTCACGGTAACTTCTGATGCTTATTTTCCTACCCAGTAGGAGAACTTGTTATTCTTCCCAACAAAAGAGCGATGAGTTCAGGAACACCCCCTCTTCCCCATGGCTCCAGCCTGTGAGAGCACCCAGACAGTAGCCGCCGCTGCCAAGATTGAGCAGGGCTTCAGCCGACACCCACAGGGAGGTTGTCCTCAAGGTTGTATATCACTGTTGGCAGGTGTTAATCATCTCTGAGGACAGTAAACTTTGTGATACTGACAACAACAAGGATCTAATGAGCAATTAATAACTTTCTATGATTGCGAATGAGAATCTTGCTACAAGCTTGAGATTATTTCAAAAAGAATTCTACGGGCCACTTGGATGATTGAGAGGCGACAGTCAGGCTGGACTAGACGTGGGCAGGTCTCCAAATCTTCTAGAGGGTTCTCACGAATTCTCAGCCAGGAAAAGTTGGAAATTAATGATAATAAAAAGAAACTATATGACTTAGTGTTTGGTTATAATTATGAAAACAGCATTCATGTGACCATTATCTCCATAAAATCTGCAAATGAGTTTTCTCTTCAGGTACTGCCAGCAACGGCCACCAGACTCTGTGGCTCACACTGACAAGTGTGTTACCTAGAGTGGTCGACATCAGGAATGTAATACCTTGTTTTTAATTCTCATTTATGGATGTGGGAGGTGCACGTTGGGCTAAATTTATAAACAGCTCTGGTGCTAAATGTTCCATTTAAGTTCCTGCCAGTTTATTTATCAGCTTCAAAGGATTTCCTTATATTCTCAGTTAAGATTTAGAAATAAGTCAGCCAGCTTAATCTATTTTTTACTTTTCTTTTTTTCCCCCAGTTTTTTCTTAGTTATTTCTATAAGTTAAAAAAAAAACCATGTACAATGTATGTCCTATTCTATTGCCTTTATCCATTGTTTAGTTAAAATTCTACTGTGAAGTATAATCAGGGTTCATCCCCAGACCTTATACTGGAAATTGCTCGTACATTTTTCGTGTTAATTTTTTCACATACTTCCACACTGATCACTCTAATTGTTCTATTTTGCAGTTAATTTTTCATGTATATTTTCTATTTTATCTGTGAATAAACCTACATGGTATTTACACATTCTGTTTCTTTTTACATCTTTTAATTGCATAGGCTAGCATTTACCAAAATATTTTAGGTAAGGTTGGAAATACTGCGGACCCTCATTCTATCTGTTTATCCTCACGGTAATTTTGAAGAAGGTTAATTTACTTTAGATAGTTTTCTTTTATTACATTTTTACCTATTACATTGAATGGTTATGACTGATGAATTTATTAGATAAATTTGGTATATATATTGGAAAAATAAATTATTTGGGCACTGTGATGTAATTATGTGATTAATTATATTAATAGATTAATAATCAATAAAGCGAACCCTTGAATTTCTGGAATAAATCCTCTTTGAGCACAACAGTTCAGAATATTGTGTATTTGCCTTGGCCAGGTGACTCAGTTAGTTAGTTCATCATCCTGTTCGCAGAAAGTCTGAGGGTCCGATTTCCATTCAGGACACATACCTACCTTTTGGGTTCGATTCCTGGTTGGGGCATATACCGGAGGCAACTGATCGATGGATTGATATTTCTCTCTCACATCGACGTGTCTCTATCTCCTTTCCTTTCTCCCTAAAATCAATAAACATATCCTTAGGTGAGGATTTAAAAGATGTATATTTCAATTAATTCGTTTCATTCTTACTCACAGATACAAACTGTTCAATATGCCATCCTATCTGATTAACTCTATCTGGTCCCTGAACTCCAATATTTGGTACCAAATTAGAACCTTGAGGTTGGCTGCTAATGCTGAACTGTTTGGTACTCTGCAGATGTGACAAGCCAGGTCATCTTTACTGAGGAAGATTCTCTGTGTTGTTCATACATAAATATTCCACCATTGGGGCTACTTTCATCACTGGCTTACTGGGAAAGCACTGGTGTGGGCAGAGAAAGAGTTGACTTGTTCACTTTGCTGATTTGGTTATCACGAGCTTCACTCATTACGGTGGCCTCTCAGTGACCACTTATCTGCAACAGAGAAGCCACCTTATTTGTGAGTGGCCCATAATGACAACGCAGAACAGTTGGGACATGGAAGGAGCAAGACCTAACGTTGGGTGAGAAGGGGGTTTGGAGAAGATATTCATGGCTAAAACTTTCAGAATAAGCAAGGATTTGAAAATATTAAAATGACCTTTTTCTTCTGAGATAAATGAATTTTAAAAGCAGAGCTAATTTATATTCAATTTTCCCCCACCTTCCTTAATATATGTGTGTGTGTGTGTATGTAGTTTATATATAAATGCAAAATTTATTCCAAATAGTTCTTTGTCCACATCTTTTAAAATTTTCATATAAAACTCTCATTAATCCTGATTTATGTAGTTTCAATTTTAATTCCTTTTTTGTCAGAGTTATATACAAGTGCTAATAAATTTCAGAATAAAATGTTGATTTTTGACTAAAGGTTACCTGCAAATTTCCAATGTTATTGCATTATATTCAATGAATGAAGCACTTTTTGTTTCCCCTAGTGAATTTGTTGAGACTTGGCTGTTTCACAAGACTGTGAAAATTGTGGACAAATACATGTTATTGTTTTACCCATTGTCTATAGTATTAGTTATTTTTAGTCATCAACTTAAATCTTCTGTCTAGTTCTCTCTCTCTCTCTCCGTCTGTCTCCCTCCACACAAAGAATTTTAAACCATTTTAAAGTGAGTTGCAGACATTGTGACACTTATATCCCTAAGTGTTGATCAAGTTTAATTACTGACAACCAAAATGGGGCCCAGTAAGTATTCCCAAGCTGGCTATTTCACCCTGGATGCATTCTAAAAATACAGTGAGGATTTGCAGCTGGTGATTCTGAAGTAAACTGGAGTCCAACAATGTACACTTGCACACTGACTAAATCTCCTCCAAGTGAGTTAGACACATAAGGATGTGCAGAAACAAGTGGATTGCTCAAGTGAGGCTGGAAGAAGTTATCAGTAAACGAAAAATAGCAGCGGCGGGTACAAGCCAGCTGAGACAACAGTTCCCTGAAACTGAGGCAAAGCTTGAAAGGGAGGAAATCCTTTCCACATTTCCTGCTATAGTGAAAACTAAAACACAAAATGATGGCCAGCCAAGGCTCCAAGTTTTTCAAAAACAATATAAAATTATTCTTTTAAGATTATTTAACTTCTTTTGTATAGCCTTCAGGCATAACTCATCTGAGAAATAGGAAGTATTCAGTTAGTTAATTAAATGCTTAAATCATAGAAAGTTAATATTTTATCCTTTTCTTCCTTTACCTAAGATATTGTATTAGAAAAAAGCTTTAAATATTCTCCAAATAAACTAAAGTACAAACATATGTAACCCTTTTTAAGTTTTTGGTGTATATATGTAATATCAAAGGCAAATATATTATTATTGTTTCTCACCACCTCAAAAAAAATGTGTTATGTGTTGAGAAAGACTCTTGTGTTGACCTAACTCTAAATAGGCTCCTCTGAGTCTTCTTTCTGACTAGGTCCTAACCTTGGATTCTATCCTCGGCCCAATTCTACTTTTAGCAAGAATCCTGCTGTGTCAGTTTACTGAAATCCACCACCCTTAAGATACATTCACCTTGACTGCATTTAACAAGAATCCTATTAGGTCAATTTAGCAAAAACTTACCCTACCTCTTAGTAATTTTCTATCCTCTACCCTTTCACCCTGCTCCTTGGCTATAAAACCCCACTTCTTTGTATTGTATTTGGAGTTGAGCTCAGTCTATCCCTTACCATAAAACCCCATTGTAGTAGTGTAACTGAACGCAGGTCCACTGCCTGCCGCTGCAAAAGCCAATACTTGAGGAACAGGTAAAGGAAATGGTTTGATTCAGATGTGAGCAACCTGGAAGATGGGGAACCATCTCTGGGGAAGATGTGGGAACTCATGTCTCAAAGCCCATCTTCCCCCTTCTCGGTGGAGGCAGACAGAGGTTTTTATAAGGAGAGAGAGGAGAACAGAACAAAGAGATCAAAGAAAAGCATTGAAAAGTTCTCTGTGCAGAAAGCACAGTCCATTCCAATAAAGCAAGTGATGGTCCGGTGTTTATCATCCTGATTAGGTCATCCTGGCTTCACATTATCTTGGCTTTACATCATCCTGGCTCCATGGATGAAGGTCAGTAAATCTCCCAGCAGTGGGATGAATGAAGGTCAGGGTCTATATCTTTTGAAACTAGTTCCTAGTATTCTTATATAAACATGCCGTTTGTCTATAAAGTGCATGTTAGTCAGAGTCAGCGCTTACGGAAACATGTCAAAAGGATGGTAGGATGGGTTACAATTTTCCACCCTTACAACTTTCCACTGTTGCAGTAGTGCCCCTGAATACTGTCTGCCTTACTGTTCTTCAACAAGGGTCATGAATAATTTTTTCTCTAACAGCAGCCAAGAAAATATGGAAACTGTGGTGTGTTCTGTCTTCATTTTGGAGACTGATACTCAACTGTAACATTTTTTTCATTTTTTCATTTTTTAAAATTCTTACTGTTATTCAAGTACAGTTTTTTGCCTTTTCCCTCCACCTCTGCCCTCAACCCCAGCCATCCCACCTCCCCCCACTGATTCCATCCCACCTTGGTTTTGTCCATGTGTCCTTTATAGTTGTTCCTGAAAACACTTCATCCTTTTCCCCTTCATTTTCTCCTCCCCTTTCCCCTCTGGTTACTGTCCATTTGTTCTTAATTTCACTGTCTCTGGTTATATTTTACTTGCTTTTTTGTTTTATTGATGTAACATTTTGAATACCCAGAGGAATCTGGAAGTTAATATTTAACCTAAAATTTCCAAAATTTATTTGATTATTAAATCTTTTTATAATGGAATCAATATATTTAACAACTATTTTCAGTGTGGTGAGGAAAAATGGCATAGGGCCGTGTTGGTGGTTATAGTCCTGCAACCACCAGGATCCACATAATCTGAGCACTTGTTTGTAATGCAGAATCTTAGGCTCCACCTCGGGCGATAGAATCAGAAGCTGTGTTTTAAGCAGATTCCTGGTGATTTATTTATATGTGCATTGAATTTAAGACATACCCATGTAGATAATGTAAAAGAGTAGGTATTACCATATTCATTTTATTACAATGCTTTGTTGTTTTAGTTAAATGAATCTATATTCCTTGATTAAATACTGATAGATTAAAGGGCACATTGTTTCATATTGTTATGAGTGGTATGAAAAAAATCCCCTGGGATTAAAAATTTCCTACAGGTTGATTATCAAAATAGATTTTTTTCAAAAACTCAATTAACTTCAATTGGGCACAACTATGTACATGTTCTGCATGACATTATTATTTTGTTTGAAAAAGCAAGATACAACAATATGTACCTATGTTCAAATACTCAGTTTAAATACAGTTATATCTTGCTTGTTCAAATTTGAAGAAGTCTTTTACTTTTCTTTTTTTCTTTTTTTTATTGTTGTTCAATTACAGTTGTCTGCTATTATTCTTCTGACCACCTCCTGCTGTCCTCTTGCCCCGTACTCCCAAAACAAATGTATCACAATTTTTGTCAAATCAACATTCAGGGTTTATGTTGCTAATTTATCCCAAATTCCTGAAAAAACCCTGCTGCACTCAATAGTTGCACTCAATAGTCTCATATCTCAGGGAATCTATCTGTTCTGTTTATTTTCTGTTGCAGACATTCCTTCTGGAGACTTCTGTCTCCTTACTTTGATCTGAACTGCCTGTTATCTCGACCAGATGCAGGGATGTTTTCCTAGGACTGACCTCTACTACCACCTTGTGAATTCTACTTCACTTCCTTCTTTCTTTAGATTTTTTGTTTTCCAGGTAACTTTTAGTTCTTTTCCACTTTGTTTCTTCAAACATTCTGCAACCTCCATTCAGATGGATGAATCTGGTAACTTCAAGCACTGGAGGTACATTTTTTGAAAATTTGTACGTGTGAAATGCTATTTTCTTCCTTCACACTGTATTGCTGCAGTTTATTCCATATATTATATAGATTATTTGTTATTCTTCTTTAAGCCATTTGGCTCTTTTTCAATGACTATGCTCTGAAACATGGCAATATGAGTTGTGTGGGTCTTTTTTCACTTATTGCTCTAATGGGCACTGTTAGATAATCTTCCAATAGTCTGGAAGATTATCTCCATCTTGGGATTTCTGAAAATTTTCTTGTCCCATGTGTTTCATCACTTCTTTTGCTCATTTTCTCTAATTGCTCTTTCTGACAATATTAATTGCATGCTGAACCTCCCAGTTGAGCTTTGATTTTAATCATTTTTTCTATTTCCTCTTTTCTTGAAGTTTTTCAGTGGTGTTACTAGGTTTATCTTGTCAGTCTTCTATTCATTTTCTCTTTATTTCTGTTTTCATTATTTAGATTCTAAGTATATATATATACAGACACACACGTAGACATACAAATATAGGCATTTTAACATAGCATCCATATATGTTTCATAGATATTATATTCTCTATTATTGCTTTGAATATAACTAAAATATTTTTATCTGCTATATTTTATATTATATGAGGTTACTATCTGTTCCTTGTTTTGTTTCAGTTTCCTCCTAATTTTATTATTATTTTTTTGTTATTATTTGTGTTCTTATGTTTTAATTTTACTTGCAAATCAATTCTAAAAGGTAAGAACTGTTTTAAACTACACTTAATATAGGAGTAAAATACCTTAAAATAAATTGCCCCACTTCAGTTGACAGGAGAGCGATCTACTCAAGCTACAAACATGACTCCACATTCAGTTCTCTTAACTTCGGAGCTACATTAACCTTGCCTCTTCCGGACTAGGTATTGTGGAAAACTGTCACTGAAATGACAACCCCTGTACATAATGAGAGAAAAGAACGCATGGTTCATTGACTATGGTTTTAAATTGTATAATGATTGCAATGATCTTTCAAAATTTTCATAAGGATTTTTAGAAGTTGCAATTATACCCATAATACATAGTTACATGATCATATCAATTACCTATGGCCCAAAGATATCTCATAGGTAGACAATTCAAATATCACAATATTTGGTTAAAAAGTTACATTTTTAATATATGTCTATAAAGAAAAATAACAATGACTGCTAAGGTCTCCTGTCTTGTGTTTCTTTCTCGAGAGGTGAAGTGTTCATGACAAAAAAAAGTTATTTTGGTATAGCATAGTGGTGGAAATTCACATAAGTAAATCTCATTCATTAGAAACTCCCAAATACAAGCACATATCCTACCTAAGCAGAATAAAAATAAGCCTACATCCTGCAGCATTTTGACTTTTTAAAGAAAACTGAATTTAAAACCTGAAAGAACCATAACGTTTGTGCATGTTTCTCAAATAGTGTCCAGGAAATAGAAGCTACATAGAGGGTTGGTGATGTTATATTGATAAAAAGGCCCATGCACAGATACTCGTGCCGATTCTGGGTTAAACAAAAATTGGAGGATTCTACAGAACTTTTGACGTGCTGATGTGCATAGCAACTTTCCAAATAACTATATTAAGGCTACCTTACAAGATACAGAAGGTAATTCACCAGTCATGGCGCCTGTATTTGATGGAGCACTAGAGGTTCAACTTTCATAGGTGATATAATGAAGATTTTGAGAATATCAAGTACATCAGTGGACGTTGTTCTCTACTATCCAGTATTATTTCATCTTGGAGGGACGCACACTGTTAAAAACTCCAGAATTTTTGATGTGGGGAATTTGGAAGTGGTCAATGAAATGACAAATGAGATAGAAACAGATAAAAATAAATTAAGATATCTCTATATAAGACTGAGTACACATAATTGCAGAGCCCAATACAAAATGAAATTCAGAGCCCCTTATCCCCAAAACAGAAAAAAAGTTTAGTTAAAAATAGCAAAATATATAATTTGTTTGATTTCCTGCAATTTTATTAGGAAACGGTGAACAATTGTGATGGATTTGAATGAGTCAGTTCTACCACACTGGCCTATTGCCACGGTCTTTGCTGCCAGTCTGCGTATTCAGCTTTCTTCTAAGCACTCACCTTCCATTTGTCCCCAAGATTTTACAGAACAAGCTGGCCTCTGGGAAAATTCATTCACTTAACAAGTTATTAGTAGGTACACACTCTGTGCCAGGCCCTGCTAAAAGCCTTGGGCATATGGCAGTGAATAGAAATGGCAGAAATTTATTTTGTCAGTGTATGTTCTAGTGCATGGATGCAATTAATTGTTTTCTCTCACCTCCAGTGACCATTTGTTTGCCTCCTCTTGTCATAAATTGACTTCAGCACTTCTCATTCCCTGGGGTCTCTGTGTGACACCATTGAGTGCATGCTGCCAGCAGTCTTTCACTTCCTGTCCTAGTATTGGTCCACTCCAGATCTTTTCATGACAAATCCTTCATTTGAGTCTCTCCTTCTACTTCCCTGGTTTCTTTTTTTTTTTCCCCACCAGTCTTCACCTGTTTTAGCTGGACTCTGACTTCCATCCCAACTCTGTCAACTTCCAGAACGTTGGGCTCCTCAGCACATCCTGTACCCCGACGCCAAGGGGCCTCTCCTGTTCTTGGTTATGCTCAGCTCTCCACACCCTCTTCAGCCCTGTGCCTGTTGGACATTTGTTCTTGGGACATGATTGCACTAATGCCTGTGCTTTTCAGTATGTAATATGTCATATGTGTGGTTTCCTGCAGGTAGCCAAAAAAGACAATAGAAGTCTTTATGGGTTTTCAGGATTTCTTAGTAGGAAAACTTAACTTTCCACTCATGGAGCTTCCTTTTCCTCTTGCATTTTTTTTGTGAGATGTTGCTTTCCTTTCTGAGGAGGGTTTCGTGTGGTGAATAATGCGATCATAATCCACAGTGATGTTCCAAAGAGGCAGCTACTTATTTTCTATTCGAGTTTAAAGTATTCCCTTCTTTTCTGTGGTTTCACTTTCTGCGGTAGTCAGGCAGGGCAAGGTCTGGCAGACCAGGCCTTGGAAGTCTGAAACAGACCCCTCATGGATGGCCAGTAGGTGCCAGATTACCCACAGCTGGAGGTCCCGAGTGCTAGGAAATCATGAAGCGATTGGCCAGTTATTGAGATGCCACATTTTGCCCTTTGATTTCTCTCTTTCCATGCACTGGTCCACTGACATCTCCATAGAGACACCAGAAGCTCCTGGCTGCAGTTTGTGCTAGAGCCCCACAGAGGTAGAAGCAAAGGAGAAGCTGTCCCAGTTTCTACTCTACTCTTGGTTTGTTTGGCACATAACTGGCTCTAGATGGGCAATTGGCTTTCTAAGTTTTGTCTTTTTCCACCACCATTGTCCCTTGCCCCATGGCCCTTATCCAGTGGTTTCCCCTGTCAGCTGTGTTGATGCCCCACCTGGCTGGGACCACCCCACTGTTCCTGCTCTTGCTGTGGGCTCTGGTTACAGGCTGTTCCACCAGGATGGAGCACCTGTACCATCTGGCTTTTACATCACACTGAGAAGGCAGTGTCCTCTTCCCCAGACTGCACGCTTCTCTCTGGGGCTTCTCCCCTTGATGCACTAGAAGGACCTTTCAAAGAAGTCCATGCTGTCTTGCTCATAATTCCTGGATATCTGGACCCTCCAGAATGGTCTATATCCCTCCTTCAGGGCAAAGATTTTCTCTCCTGCATTCACCACCTGAGCAAGAAGTTGAGGCTAAGAAACCAGGACCATCCCACTTCCTTGCCCAAAGGAGAGGGACGTGAAAGTCCAAGAGTCCCTACAAGGGCTGCCAAAGAATGAAGAGATCAGGTTCAGAACAACAGGCAGAATGCCCAGAGCAACCCCAGAACAACTGCAGTGGGGATCTACCATGGACATCTAGGCCCCTGAAGACCAAGGGAGTCCTCACCTCCCTCAAATGCAGTCCCAGGCCTCTGGACCTGAATTCCAAGCACACACAAGACAGCTTGAGCAGGAACATCCAGATGTCTCCCATGGGCTCCTCCTCCGAAGACCAGGTGGACACAAGCTCATACACAAGCTCCTGTGGGACATGTCCTGCCTCCTCTGAAGCCTGAGTCAGAAGCAGCAGTGCTCTCTGACCCAACCCCACACTACTCCTTCCTGCCAGAGAGATCTATGAAGGAAGTGCTGGGTGAATACCATTCGCCCAGCTTGCCAGGTTTACTAACTTTGTGTAAGGAAATGGATGCTGAAAAGGCATCCAGAAGAAATTTTCCATTGGCCTCTGCCAGCAGGAAGCCCTGCAGAAGAAAAATGTCCATGCCACTTTTGCTACTGCTTCTACCACTGCTATGGGGTCAAAGCAAGCTGCTCCCGCCTCCTAAGTTGCCTTGCCTTGTTGTTGACAAAAACCTGGGTACCTTGAAGAGTACAAAAGACCTGGGGGGACAAAACAGAGGCCATGGCTGACTGCAGTGCCACTCAGCCTGTTCCTCCTCTCTCTCCTCCTGGCTCAGCAAGTGCAGGCACCTTGCTCCTGAATAGGGTGTCTGCAGATTTGACCTCTCAGCCAACTTCAATGATGATGATGATGACATTGAAATGGATACTACTCCCCCTGGCTATGCTGCCACAATCATATCTTCTCCAGACTGCAATGTAAGATTCATGCCAGTTTACCAAATTCAATACATTGTGGGGCACAGGTGCCCTGCAGTCCCTCCACCAGCCCACCCACATTGAAGGGCTGCTGCCTTACCTCAGACCATCCCATTGACCCCCAAACCATATCTCAGCCCCCTTAGGGACCCCTGACGGTCAACAGAAGGGAATCTCTCTTCTCAGTGCCCCTGTTAGCCCTGGACTACCTCTTATGGTGCTGAAGTTGCCACCAAGACACCTAGCACTGGGGACAGTAGCTAATAGTTTCCCAGTACATCTCCAGGTGCACTTGTGATTATGGGACCTGCAGCTTCCATGGATGGTGGGATGGTGGGAGCTATGTGGTCAGTATGTCGGCTCCAGGCCCCTCTCATTCACAGGCATCCACTGCATCAACTTTAGAGACAGACTGGGGAGGGCACACAGCACTGCTTCTCTGTCTCATTTTGTCTGTATTACGGGGGATGGACCTGGCCCAGCAAGGCTACTGCAGCTGGAGGAGCATATACCATCTCAGTGCTTAGATATACTGCCAATTCCACCTTAAATCCAATCACCTGGAGCCCACCTTTCCATAACACAGGCTGTGTGGTGATGGGAGAGCATGATGCCAACATGGGGGGCCCTAGTGTTTACACCTGCCATCCGTGCACCTGTGGCCCACCTGGACATGGAAAATGTCCTACACTTTTAACAGCCACCATCATGGGGAATAAAGGTATGTCATAAAAAAAATAAATAAAAACTTTTTTTGAAAATATTTTATTCTTCATAAAACATAATAGGTATTGTAGAGGTGCATGAGGAACAACATAACCTCAAAAACTATTGAAAAATGATAGTGTGGTCTTATAACTTTTATTATAATAATTATATACCAAATGATATACTTTATTATATGTGATTATATGATAACAATAATCTGCTAATGTGATACCTTGATTTTTCTGACCTGCTTTTCCAAAAGTTGTTTATCAAATATGCACTGTTAGCAACTTCATTTTAAATCTATATAAATGAAAGTAATATCAGTTGCAAATAATTATCAAATAATTTCTGATAATTTTTGTTTTTGAGAGGGGTGTATTGGTTGATGGCAACTGATAGTGGAACTATGAGAACTTTGTAATAATTATTTCAAAATAAAAATTTTAGTATATCCAAACAGATATCATGATTCCTGAGGAATAATTTTAAAAAATAGTTAACTAAGAAATCAAATTCATATAAGTCTAAATGTAAGTTTAGGTGCAAATATGCACAATGGCATTTTAATGTATCTTTGATATTTCCTATAACTGATCAAACCTATGCCCCAAAAATGATATCATGATTTGTTTATAATTCAAAATGCATTTATACCTTTATCCACTGACTTCAATTATAAGATAATTAATTTAAAAATCTTCTTTGTAAATAATTGTTTCATTGCAAGCTTCATATAAAAAGTGTTGTTTTCCATCACATGTGATGACTTTTAAGTTCAATTTTTATTTCTATGCTAATGGAAATTTGCTTTTCAGTGTTTCATCAGTTTTCAAAAACAGAGCCTAATCCCTTTAAAGAATGTATAATGTTCATGTGTACAATTTTTTTTGTTATAATTTACTGACACAGTTTACAGCCTGAGCACCAGCAGTTCTTGTGTCAGCGAGCAGGCTGGAAAGTTAATATTTGTGCAGATGTGGCAGAGACAGGCTGAGGGAATGCAGAAGCAAGCTGGTGTCCATTACTGCTGCCACTGATGTTGCTACAGCCGCCATCCCTGCTATCGGTGCTACCAATCTAGCTCTATGGCCAAGTCTCAGCCACCCCTTTGGGCCCTGGGGTGTCACATACTGGCCCAGACTTGCACCCCAGTTGGCCAGGTCTCCTGCTTGCTGTGCATGCTGCCTGCCATGCTCTCTGGCCTGAACCTGTGTGTGCACTCAGCATACCTCCTCTGCTCATGTGGTTGCACTATTGTCCCATTGAATTTTACCTACAATACACAAGTTCAAAGTAAAAATTTATGAAGAATTTCAAAACAGCCATTGCAGATCATTAAACCAATGCAGGACCCTGGAATGACTTACATAGTTTACATGTTCTGTTGCTAGCTCTCTCTCTATGTATGGAATTTATGTCTCCATATTATTTTATGTCTCCGTGCACTGAAGTCTTTCAACTTTAATCTGAATCCTCTGAGACTGTCTAGATCTGAGTTGAACTTGAACGACTATAATCAAATTTCTCTGAATAAAGCACTTAAGCACTATTTTTCACTCTTCTTCTGGGCATCATTTTACCCTTCCTGTAATAGTTAATTTGGGTGTCATTTGTAGATGGTGATGATAAAAGCATCATTGATCATGTGAAAACCATGTTTGTTGATTTATAAGCAGTGGCACTTTCAGGGACTTCTATTTAGGAAGTGTTTGTGACAATTGTCATTTCTGAGATTTTGATGACTGAATCTTTGAAATTAATTTTAAAGTTTCTACTAAATTATAATGTTAAACAATAACTTTTATTTATTGACTTGAGAGCAAGAACAAGAGAGAAAGAGAGAGAGAGAGATCAGTTTGTTATTCCACTTATTTATGCATTCTTGTTGATTCTTGTATCTGTCCCGGCTGGGGATCAAACTCCCAGTTTTGGTGAATCAAAATGACTCTGTAACCAACTGAGCTACCTCGTTAGGGCACAAATCATTTCTTTTAAACTTAAGACTGTGAATACAATTTAAAAAAAAATAGGAGTTAAGTTCTTCTAAATCACAGAGATATACTTTTGACAGAATCTACTTCTACCTTATGACCCCATTCTTTAGACACAGATATCTATATATTAGTATTAATTTCTCTAGGAATTGATAAATTTCAATAAGTGTTGCATCTTGTTATAACAAGATTTCAAATTAAAATTACATATATAATAAATGAATAAAATATACTAGTGTATTATTTATAACTTAATAACAGATGGAAGTTTGTTGTGTTAGGTAAGGATAATTGGGGAGGATTAGCCACAGACATAACATTTTTTAATTCAATTTATCAAAATTGATTAGGTACAGTTGTTCAAGTATAGAAAAAAGAAATGAGATGTGATCTGTATTTTAAAGGAACATAAAACCCAGGGCGGGAGGGGTGCTTGATTTAAAAATATCCATGTTTATTATAGACCATTTGCTGAAACCGAGCAAAATTTCAGAGTCAACAACCTATAACCTAATTTTTCTTTGACTTACTGTTATACTTACTAATATACTCTAAGTTGACTAAAGCATTTTGTAGATATTCCATGAATGCTAACTATGATTATGTACAAGGACTTTTATACAAGTTATCTCATTAAGAATCAGGACAACTCAATGAAATGTACATCATTGTCTTTTCCATTTTATAGATGTGGAGACTGTATAATTGAGATATTTAAAAAAACATCCACAGGAAATTCAGCAAGTAAACTGCATAATTGAGAAATGAATTTATTTTTTAATTATATTTTATTGGTTATGCTGCTACAGTTGTCCCGATTTTTCCCCCTTTGCCCCCCTCTATCTAGCACCCCCACTCCCTCAGGCAGTGCCCCACCATTGCTCACGTCCATGGGTCATGCATATAAGTTCTTTGGCTTCTCCATTTCCTATACTGTACTTTACATCTCCATGGCTATTCTGTAACTACCTATTTGTACATTTTAATCCCTGCACCTCTTCACCTATTCCCTGACAAAACCCTCCCATCTTGCAACCATCAAAACACACTCCGTATCCATGATTCTCTTTCTGTTCTTCTTGTTTGCTTTGTTTGTTTTTTAGATTCAATTGTTGATAGATATGTATTTATTGCCATTTTAGTGATCATAGTTTTGACCTTCTTCTTTTTCTCAAATTAGTCCCTTTAACATTTTATATAATAATGACTTGGTGATGATGAACTCCTTTAGTTTTTTCTTGTCTGGGGAGATCTTTATCTGCACTTTGATTCTAAATTATATCTTTTCTGGGTAGAGCAATCTTGGCTGTGGGTCCCTGCTTTTCATGACTTTGAATAATCCTTGCCAATCCCTTCTTGCCTGCAAGCTTTCTTGAGAAATCAGCTGACAGTCTTATGGGAATTCCCCTGTAGGTAACTAACTTCTTTTCTCTTGCTGCTTTTAAGATTCTCTCTTTATCTTTAACCTTCGGCATTTTAATTATGATGTGTCTTGGAGTGGGCCTCTCTGTATCCATCTTGTTTGGGACTCTTTGGGCTTCCTGGATTTGCATGTCTCTTTCCTTAACCAAATTAAGGAAGTTTGCATTTGTTATTTTTCCGAATAGATTTTCAATTTCTTGCTTTTTCTTTTCTCCTTCTGGCACTCCTATGATGTGAATGTTGGAATGCCTGAAGTTATCCTGGAGGCTATTTACATTATCCTCATTTTTTTTGGATTCTCTTTTTTCTTCTTCTTGTTCTGATTGGTTGTTTTTTGCTTCCTTATGTTCCAAATCATTGATTTCATTCTTGGCTTCCTCCACTCTACTGTTGTTTCCCTGCGAATTGTTCTTTATTTCAATTAGCATATCCTTCACTTCTGATTGGGTCTGTTTTATGCTGTTGTCATCTTCAGTAAGTTCCTTGAGCATCTTTTAACTAGCGTTTTGAACTCTGCATCTGATAAATTGGTTGTCTCCATGTCCTATAAGAACAAAAATAAGGGACCTCTTTTCAAGATGGTGGATTAGGTAAACAAGCTTGCCCCCTTTCACAACCATATCAAAATTAAAATTAAAGTATTAAATAGCCATAAGTCAGAATGATTAGAAAATGAGTTGAGTGAAAGACTGACAAGTATGGAATTAAAGAAACCACATCCATCCAGAATGGTAGGATGGGTACAGATGTGAAATGGGCTGGTCCCACATCCATGTGTGGTGGATAAAAGTTTGGGAGAAATATCTCAGGAACAAGGAGTCCCAGTCCCATACAGGGCCACCCATCCTGGGGTTCCAGTGCCAGGAAAATAAGTATCCATAACTTCTGGCTGCAAAAACCTGAGGAAATAGAGACAGTGGGAGAAACTTCTCGAATTCCAAGCAGTTCCCCTTTAAGAACCCACACATGGACTCACCTACTCAGACTCACTCCCTCTGAGCTCAGCACTGGGGTAGCAGCTTGAAAGGCACCAGTGGCATACAGGGAGGAATTGAAGTGCCTGGCATCAAGCCAGGAGCTTGAGGACACCTTTATCTATGACAGAAAAGTGGCAGAGGCCATTGTCTCTTTGCTGAGCCTTCCAGCCACAGAGCCAACAGGCAGATACCATATCTGAGACTCCATCAACCTGGCTCACACTGCTTGCCCTGCCCTAGAGATCCCCTGAGATTCCATCTACCCAACTTATGGGTCCACCAAAACTGTTAACCATGACTTTTCCATATAAATGGTTAGTCTTGGCTCCTGCTTCACAACTTCCCAAATCTTACAAAACAAACAACAACTGGCTTCAGCAAGCTCCCAGCCCCCATACATCTTACTAATTGATCCAGGCCCAGCACTAACAGCACCCAACCTAGATTCACAACTTGGCTTTGCCTGGGAATCTCCAAGACCAGCACAAATAGTTTTATAGCTCATGCAGGGTGGACCAGGGCAGAACCCAGGTGAGGCTGAACTTGGCCTGCAACCCAGGAAACCCCAGAGCCTGCATACCCAGTGGACAAATACAGACCACACTGGAGCACAACTACCATGCCCCTGTACAGATGATCCTCCACAGAAGGTGGAGGTTGGTGATCAGTTGTCATAGACAGTCCTTGCACCTGACTGACCTGGGTAAATCCCTCCCATTGATCTGTCAACAGCAATCATGGCTCAACTACAAGAGGAGGGTATACTCAGCCCACATGATGGGTGCTCCTCGAATACCCAGCTTGGATGATAGGGGAGGGTGTGCCACTGGACCCTATAGAACACCTACTACATTATACCATGCTACCAATAAATGGAGTCAAAGCAAGCTCTACCTAATCATAGAAACAAACCAGGGAGGCTGCCAAAATGAGAATACCAAAAAACAAAACCCAAATGAAAGAGCAGGTGAAAACTCCAGAAAAAGAGATAAGAATTTAAAACCAATTTCACTACAAATATCTATTCACCATGCTGGGTTGTTCTTAGAGTGTTTCCTTTGGCATATAACACTCTGAAGCTTCATTATAGAGTAGGCTTTCTCAGTTGTGCATGACAGTATTTTTCTAGTGAAGCATTTTAGGAGAAGAGGATGAGGACAACAAATGGGAGAATGGGAGGGATTTGTGGTTAAATGTGTTTGGCTGAATTATATTTCTCCCATTGGAAATTCATAAAATATATTAGCATGTTCAATGATCTAATACACCTTACAATATAGATGTAAATCATTTGTGTTTGGTCAATTAGCGCATATACCAAAAATAGCAAAGAAATGCAGAATGACATCATAGTCCTAATATAAGGATGTTACCTATAAATTTGAAATATAACATTTTTCTGTTTGCCTTACCTATTTTATGTTGAAAAATGTACATCTAATAAATTTAATCTGTAATTGTACTTCTCAAATTTATTTGATTGTGTATTCTTTATTTCCCTAAGACCAATTACCATATTATGAAAATATTGTTTCATAAAACTAATATTAGGGAAAATCATGTGGAGATATAGTTTCAGAGAGAATATATGTGAGGTCTGTCCAGAAAAAGTTCAGCCATTGTTAAAATAACAAGAACAGTTTGCACAGCATCAGCTAACCTGGTAGCCAAGGACAGTGGACTAGAATGCTCGTGTGAACAAAGATGACTTCACTGTCCTAGTCAGTGGGGGCAGTAGACACTGTTGAGTGAGTATGTGTACTTTGTGGCTGTCACATTCAAAATGACTGTGACAGTACAGCAACAAATCTGCGTCATATTTTGAATTAAGCTTGGACTTTCCTGTGTGGAAACTTTTCAGATGATTCAGAAGGCCAAAGCTATGAGCAACTGGCAATTGGGAGCTTCATCATGACTACATGCCCACTCATGCATTACGTCTTATACAGAGGTTTTTTGTGAAACATCAAATAACCCAGGTGACTCAGCCTTGCTTCATCCCAGATTTGGAATGCTGTGACTTCTGTCTTTTCCTGAAACTAAAAGCCTGATTGAAAAGGAAGAGATTTCAGACCATCTATGAGATTCAGGAAAATACAAGGCAGCTGATGGTGACTGGGAGAACTGTGCGAGGTACCAAGGTGCCTACATTGAAGGGGACTGAGGCATCATTATCCTATGTACAATGTTTCTTATATCTTGTAGCTTCTTTAATAAATGTCTATTTTTTGTATAACATGAATGAATGCTTTCTAGACAGTCTTTGTATATATAGCTACTGAGAAACAGTGATCACAATGTTATGGATTAGAGAGAGAATGTTGAAATTGGCGTCTCATAATTAGAGCCCTGTTTGTTTTATTGTTATTATTACTGTGTGGAAAATGCCTTATAGTTTACTAATTAATAATAAAAATTGTATTTATATAAAAGAATCTTCATGCAAGTTTGGAAGGAGGTTATTTTTATTGAAGATTCCTTTTATTAACTGACCATGAAATTGTTGCTGGAGTAGCGATGTGAACAGTAAAATGTGTGGGACATGTGCTGTGTATTGGAGATTTGACCAAAAGGAGCAAGAAGGAGTTTGAATTGATAAGAAAAAAAGGAAGAAAGGAAGAAAGAAAGAAAGAAGGAAAGGAAGAAAGAAAGAAACCAGGACTAAGTTTAAATCTTAAAGGTCTACAATATAAGGAAAGTACCAATCACAATTAAAAGAGGGGGAAAATCCCCAAAAGTAAAAAGTAAAAAAAAAAAAAATAAGTTTTGTTATTATAAAATATATAGAAAATGGTAAGAGGATATTAGTTGTTTTATTTTACAAGCTTATTTTGTATAGGATTTTTTAAAAACATTTTTTAAAACTCAACATTTTATCTGAATGTAGGCAAAATAAATCTTTTTTAATTAAATTTATTGGGGTGACATTGGTTAATAAAATTATATAGGTTTCAGGTATACAATTCTACGATGCATGATATGTATATTTTATTGTGTGTTCAACACCCCAGTCAAATCTCCTTCCATCCCCATTCGTCCTCCCTTTACCTGCTTCTACCTGCCCCACCCTCCCTTTCCTCTGGCAATCACCTTAGTGGTGTCTGTGCCCAGGAGTCTTTCTTGTCTGATAGATCTGCTGTATTTTATCACCTTGCTTGAGCTCCTGACTGGTTATCTCATTATCTTAAGTGAGTCATTTCTTTTGAAAAATCAGGACACTAAAATATGTTTCTCAAATGCAATTTGAAATTAATGCATAAATATGATGACCTGTTGCTTTATTTTGACCAGGTAGTTACATTTTTTATAAGAAGCTTCAATCCAATTGAGTTTTAGGAAAGTAGTTCTTCCTTTATTTCCCGGTAGTTGTCCTTTCAGCTGAAAATCTACAAAGTGAAGATTTGAAGGCATGTGTAGGGAATGATCTGAGAAACCCCAAGATTCAGCAAGTAATAAATTTTTTAAAATGAGCCCTTCTTCTTTAGCAAGTAACATATGTGTCTCCTTGTACAGCATCCTGCTGGGCTCCAGAAGGGATCTGATAGGGGCAGTGGGGCTTGGACATTGTGTATTGCTTTGAAGCCCTGCAGTAATTTTTGAGTGGGGCAGGTATTTTCAAAATAACACTCACCTAAAAGAATTCAGAATCTTTTTAGGGGTATCAGCAGTTTGAAACTTCCTGGCTTGGGTTTCATTACTGGAAAAAAGTCCAAATGAAACTTCTGTTGAGAGAATATAGGCACAACAGGGGTCCTGATGTGGGTTTCTTTATGACAGAAGTGGAGGTAGGATGCATTTTAGATCGTACTGGTCTCTCAACATCTGTTTTTATTCAGTTTCTTAAATTCAGGATTCTTTCATGTAATGCTAAATGTATATTAACTGTGTAAAATAAGCATGAAAAGAATATTCCTTTGTGTATTTTATTTGGGGGTAAAATCAATATGACATATGATATAGAAAAATTCATTTAAACAGCATTTTTGCCTTATTGTAAGAGAAAAAATTTAGTTATTAAACTTGAACACAGTTGCCTATACATAAACATTCAGGAAGTTATTATCTCTAAATAAATATCTTCTTTAATATTGAATAATAAATGTGCATTTGAATTACTTAGAATATTTTCCTATTCCATTATCCTTAATCCATTAGAGACACATACTTAGATAAGAATAGTTTGATATCTTAGTATTTAAAGAACACTTTGAGCAATACTTCTCAATGTATGGATCAAACATCTCAGCAACAGAATAAACCACCCAGTGTACTTTGATTTTCAGTGCTTAAAATACAGGTACCTGAATACCTCCCAAGATTTATTAAATCAGATTCTAAAGGGAGGTGATGCTCTGGGATCCATACTTACATAAGATTTTCAACTAGTTTGATGCGATAAGCTTTGACTATGTCTGCTTTAATGTTGAAGCTGAAATAATTTTTTGTACACTAATTTTGATTTTTTTTTAATGAAAGGTATATATATTAGTCTGTTCAGGCTGCAATAAAAAATACCAGAGACTGAGTGTCTTAAACAACAGAAATTTACTTTCTCACAGTTCTGGATGTTGGGGAGTCCAAGATCAAGTTTCCAGCAGGGTTTGCTTTCTAGCGAGGGCTCGCCTTCTGGCTTGTAGGTGACAGCCTTCTCACTATGTTCTCCCATGGTGTTGTGTGAGTAGGGAGAAAGAGAGTAAGTTCTCCGGTGTCTCCTCTTACAAGGACATGCTAATGCTCTCATTTGACCTTAATTACTCCCCTGGAAGCCTCATCTACAAATACATCCACACCAGGGATAGGGCTTCGATATAGGAATTTTGGAGTAACCTAAACATTCAGGCCATAAAATAGTACATTATGTTTTGATATTTATTTAGTTTCTTCTATAAAACTGCAAAAAATGTAGCAGTAAAAAAGAATTAATTCTGTTCATAAAAATAGGAAAACTTGAAAACAGCTCTAGTTTTGAAAATCCTTTCTAGGAGAGAAATTTTATAAATAGTTCTGTTAATCTTTTACATCTTAGAACAGAAATTGAATTCATAACCTTTCAAATTTACATTGTGTGATGGTTCTAAATACAAAGAATAAGCAGTGAAAACAAATCTGAAATATTTTCAAACTTCAGCCAAACTGAAAGGATGTACTATATCAGCAAAGACATATTGCCGGGCCTGGGTTCAACAGACCGTCGGAATTTTTAGAAGCCGGAGGAAAAGTAAGACAAAGGGGCTGACTAGGCTGCATTCTCATCTGGAAAGCATGAATGGGGACAGATATGATTCCACACCCACTGGAGTTGGTGACAGAACTAATTTCCTGGAGACTGTATGACTGAGGGCTCTGGGTTTTTGTTGACTACTGGCAGCTGACTGTCGTCAGGCCCTGAAGTTTCTTCCCATACAAGCTTCCTCAGTGTGGTTGCTTACTTAATCCAGTAAGCAAGAAGAGATGCTAGCTTCATTCTGCTAAACTAGATTCTTAGATTACATAACATAATAATAGGAGTGATATTTAACACAATCCATTCAAGGCAGTGACATCGAATCCCTTTCGCTATATTCTATTGGTTAAAAAAAAAAATCCTTGATCACAGTTGTACCCATGAGGAGGGGGTTTAAAAGAGCATGACAAAGAGCCATCTTTGGGTGTGCTGCCACAGATGGAAATAGATACCTGACCAGCTCCGTTAAGGCTAAATGAGATTATAGAGAAAGAGTTCATGGTTTACATTATGCACTACTCGTATAGCAGACCCTGCTGCATTCTACTGACATGTGTAATGAAGAAGGGGTCTTCTGAGGCAATAGATGACCCTGCCTCATCTTGGATACTCAACGCAGGACAACTAGGGAGTTTACTGTGCTCATCTTGATAAAGGTTGCCCTTGTATCTTAATACCAGTTTATGGTAAGTGCTCAGTCTCGACTGAGTCTCAGAAAAGAACATGATAAGGAGGACAAATGACCAATGACTTTCCCTTTATGCTCCTGCTTATTCCCTCAAAAACATGCTGCTCTTATATCTATGTAACTCTCTCCAACATTGGGAGGCATTATGTCATTCTCTATGTGCTCTGGGACCTTCTTAGGCACTTCCTTAGTGTCCACTCTCCTTAGAAAGAATCTAGTACGATAAATCAAACTAACAACCCTGTTTCATCACTATACCACCCTCTACCCCTGGGCTTTGCATTTACATAGCTATTGAGAAGCTTAAAATAATTCAATATGTTTTTTAATATGTTACCTTTGCCAGAAGACACTAGTAGATGTAGTCCGGCGCAAAGAGGAAGGCAAGCAAGGAGAGACTGAGTGAGCTTGGACGTCTATCTTGTCTGAGTTGATCACTCAGATGAGAATGTGGCTGGGTCAACACGGGATTGCAGCCTTTTTAGAGTCTGAGCAGAGAATCCCTCCAGGCCGTGCCTGGACTTGTGAGCTATAGAAACTGTCTTCCTAGTGATGATGTGTAAAGTATTGTGCCTGAAATGTGGGCAGCATTTTCACCCAAGGAGACCTTACCACAACTCTTGAGCAAAAGAAAGTTTTCTTCTTCCTGTTATTTATTGTTTAGTGGAGAGCCTATGTTTCAACATACAAACCAATGATATGACTTTAAGGCAACTATTCAGTGCCTAGATTGACATTTCTTATAAATACACACTGCTGGAAAAGAACTCAAAATAATCACTCTTAGAAGAGTAATCAATGTTTTATTACTCTCTACAGCTTACAAGGCACTTTTAAAAATATTCCCTCAATCCTGATATCACTATAAAAATGTTTAATCAGTAATTCTTTAAGAAAGTTTTGTGAATTTCTCTTAAGATACATAAGACTGTCAGACAGCAAGTATAAAAATACAAATGAAAATATGTCTTTTAAGTGTAATGTGTATTTTCCAGAAAAAAATGGGTGGCATATTTTAATCTAGAGTTTACATTTAATTACAATCAGCCGTGTGAGTAAGTGCTCCATGACTATTTAAGTGGCACTGGTAACAGAAGGTGGGTGTCGTGTGCTTTACTGAGGTGGTCCTTGTATTGGAAAGTTAAAGAAAAGCTGAATTAGAATGAAGTTTCCAATGCTCCATAAATTAAAAATATCCAGGAAACTGGTATTTAATTGGGCAGATAGTGTTTTATTTCAGCACTTTAGAGACTGAGAACACAAGTGTGTGGGTTAGGAAGCTTTGGGATGCTGAGACGCCAGCCGGCAGCCCTCGGTCACCTCTGGAAGACGGCCTATCAAGCACGAAGCCCCTCTCATGGACTGTTTCTGTGCATGACAGGTGTTTTCAGGACCGGAGGGAAAATGGCTTAGCTGAATCCTTTTTCATTGCTTGAATCAGCCTCACTGAACTGAATCGATTAACTGTAAAATGGAAGTACTGGATTGAGGAAGATTAAAGCATTTTTCCACTTCTAGCATACCTCGGATTGAAGAGATAAAATGGGACGTAGTAAGGGGTATGGGACAGTGAATGGTACTGTGTAGGCAGCCAAGGGTCTCACTTCTTACTCCCTGCCCCGTCCCCATCTCAAAGCTGGAACTCTTCATGTGAATGAAACGCAGAAAATAGGTATTACATAAACTTCAAACCAATACCTGAGGCTGTCCCATCATTTGCAGGGCACAATGTTAAATGAAAATGTACAACTGCTTTTCCAAAATTATTAAAAAATTTCAAGATGACAACACAGAGCATGAAAGCCATTGCGGGGTCCTTTTGAGCAGGGGGCCCTGCGTGACTAGACAGGCCACACGCTGTGAAGCTGGCCCTGCAAAGATCATCCTCGTCACCCCTGCAACCTCCCAAACTTCAGTAGCAGAGTTATCCCTAGGGTAGAATAAACATGTATCTTAATTACACTTTAGAGGGAAGACCAGATCCTAGGAAGAGAATAAAACATTGATGTTGCCTGCTGGCTGGTACCCAAAACATTGGAAGGTCTTAGGTTGGCTCTGACTCCCTGGCCCATACCTTGACTTCATGCATTCCCTTCTGTGCTTTGTTCTTGCTTTCTCTACCTTTTGATACTTGTTTTAGTTCAAATACAATGGATTAACACGCTGGCAGACAAGATGAGTTTTTTTTGCCTTTTCCTGCACTGTAGCTCATGCATGGCCCTGAACCATCAAGGAAAATTCCTATTTTCATTTGTTTCTTGGAAGAGGCTTACATAATCATATCCTTATGTAAATGTTATAAAGAATAGTCATAAATGCACCAGCTTTGAAATCAGAATTGTAAGGTCTTATGACAGGGTCTACCACTTCCAAGTTGTTTGATTTTTGGCAAATCATCTGTTACTTTTGAGTCCCTGTTTCTTAATGTAAATGACAATGCACAAAGGACTGTTTTGTGCATTGAATGAACTGTTTTTAAAGACCAGTGCCCAGTATATTATAAGTACTCAAAAATATGACATTCATCTCCATATTATTAAAATTTCTTATCATGCTTTGCAGAAAATATCAATCAGTTTTACCTTAACATAAAGAGTACAGTCCAGGAACAGAGAACCGTAGAGAACTTTAAAGACTTTTAGGCTTGGTAGCTTTTTAAGTTTGTTGGGATCATAGATCCTTTTTGAATTCTGATCATAGTCAGTCGGTCTGTTTTCTCCCCAAAAGTTACTCATATATTCAGCATTCTATTTCTCAAGATTTGGTCACTACCATAAGCTCATCACTGGAACCTGGGAACACAGGTAGAAAAGAATGTATCTAACCTTCTATTAGAGTTTTCTATTCAAAAAACAGTGGTGGGATTGGCCTCTGAATGTCCAGCTGTCATCATTGAAAGCTACCCCCTTTCATAGCCTGTTTTCTGAATATGGGTCTATTTCTTTTCTTTGTCGCACGAATGCTGAACACAGCCTAGAAATTAATGAAAACATGATATAATGATACAATGTTTTCTTTGAAAGGAAATCGGCACACTGACTTTCCTTTTGAATGCCTCTGTCTTCTGAGAGACCCTCCAGGGCTGTGAAATTCTTTCTTTTAAGTAATTACATCTAATATTCTGATGCTTACAATCCTAGTAATTTTAGACGTGGGCAATGAAATAGTAGCTCAGGGTTTGGAAAGTAACATGGGCTTTTTAATACGACCAAGGGATTGTCACATTGCTCCTTCTTTTGCTTTTTCTTATTTTAGTCAATTAAATTTAATTTACCTTTATTTACGTACCACTTCTTTTTTCTTTCCCTGGTCTCACAGAATGCTTTGGGCCTAGTCTGCAAATCATTTTGAAAAGTAACCTGAGTATTGAATTTCTACCTGATCACCAACATTTTTATTTGAGTGTCCAGCATGAATTCCAGATTCTTCTCTCATCTTTGGCTACTTCCCCCTTCTCTTATCGCACAACGAACTTTTGGCAGCAGCAGATGTATTGATACTTTCAAAGAGACCATTAAAGTAAAGCTAAAAGAGAATAGAAAGGGCAGAGTTCCATCATATCAATTAGGCTCATGATCTGGTTTTCATTTTGTTTTCTGTCTGGTTCCATTTGACCCACAGCGGTTCCTACTCATTTTGAAGCGCGCATCCAGGGTTTATGTTTACAGCTGAGAGATACATGCAGAAAGTACATAAAGAGTCACTTCCAAAGGTTAACCCAAAGAGGGCTGTTAATCTTCTCTTTATGGATATTTTGGCTCAAAGTCATTTTTATATTTCTCCTAGCTCTCGATCAAGCTGACGTTGAAAGGTAGGATACTTTGATTGCTTCCACATTTCTTGCAATGGTATATTGCGAGGCAAAATCCAGGGGGAAATGAAACATCAGCTGTCATGTTTAGCCAGGGTGAAGTTATATGACATTGAAAGTGCAGGAGTAGGGACAGTATCTGCCAACTGGGAAGTTTTTAACCCCCATTTCTGAACACTTACAGAGATGCCGTGCTAATCCCACAGTGCTGGTGCCCTGTCTGCTGCTGACATGCCATCTGCTCTTGTTCATCCTGGATATGATCAGAAGTGAACCTCAAAGACCTTTCTAAAGCTAAGCCTTATTTGAGTCACAAATCATTAACTCTCACCCAGACTCATCACATTTTGCCTTCTCTACATACAGGTTTTATTTAGTAGAGGAGTAATTGACATGTGGCAGGTAAGCATCACCACAAAGGATAGAAAGAACCTTTCAGGTAAGTGCACATTTCTTCAGGGTCATAGAGCTTTGACGGAGTTGCCCAGATTTTCACTACTTAGCATGCTTGTATAATTTATCTGTATTTATTTTTTTAATTGTGTGTGAGATTGTTTAAATTTTTAATTGCCTCTCCTCTTAGTAATAAAATAAGACAAATGCTTCTTATGTGAGAAGTTTCACAGCGGGAAGATGCATTAATTGAAGTCTCTCCTGAGTGTTCTGCCTCAAGAGAAAGCAGAATGGTATTCTAACTGTGTTTGAGGGGTTGATGGAGTTTCAAGTGGGAATCATGGTACTAAAATAAGTCCCCAAAGCTTGTCTTTTCACTGTTACAGACTGACTCCCTTGGTACAAAAAGATTTTAGTTTTCAAAACTGTAGCTATTAAATTGCAGCTTATCTTGCAAAATATTAGGCAATATCTGCTAATCTTCCAGTTTAAAACCAATAGACACTCAAACCTGTAAGAGCAGGGCACGGAATGGTGTGAGAATGATGAGGGTGGGTAGGTGGGCACAGTCGTTCCGGAGGTTGAAAGGGCAGAAAGACAGTAATCATCTGCTTCCTGATTTGTTAAAATTGGACTCCACTCTTAGCCGTGGTACTGCAGTCAGAGAGGGTGGTGAGTCACACTGAACTGACCGGACAGCAGTCTGCACATAGAAATTACCGATGAACGTTTGAGGAATGTCTGACTGATGTTGCTGTTATCAGGCCCTAAATAATGTCATCAATAATGTCCTCTTATAGTTCTGCAGTATACATACCCTTTCACAATCACCATTTTACTTAATTTTTATTATATGCCTGTACACATGCAAGGCACCTGTTACTTACATTATCCCCTACAGAGGAATCATTGACGTTGTACATAGCAAACACACAGGATATGAGCATACAGTATTTTTCAAGTGAGTTCTTTGGAGAAGAAAAGTTAGGTTCGGGACTGAGCTATAAATAGAGAAAGCAATTTCTCCATGGTTACATCAGAGGTGTGCATGTGAAATGTGCATTTTTATCTTTATTAGTTTTAGTTTACATTGCTTAAATTATATGAATCATTTGTAGCAACTTTATCATTATGACTATTTGAACATATGATTTTTTATTTCTAATAATATTTAAAGTAATTTATTGAGATGACTTTCTATTTAATGTAAATTAATAAGGGAGAAGAACACAAAAATATTATTGTTCAAAGAAGGAAATAATACACATGAGATTTTTCTTTTTGGTATTTTTCGTTGCTCTTTCATGATGTTTCTTTAAAGAATATATCCCCGCACAGAAGAATAATCTTAATTCTCTTAAAACGTATGGTTATAGAATGAATCTATTTTCCTAAATTTGTTTTTGTTGGAACATGAGAAGAGAGTGATATATTCATGATTCCAAAATTTCTGAATTAATAATGCTATTATATGATATGACCTACACTATACTAAAAAATTAAAGGTAAATACAAAAATAGAAAACCTATATCATATTTAGCTTTATATTTAATGAAATTCATTTACTGAACGACATTTTTTAAATTGGAATTGGTCAAGAATATTTAGGACAAATGATTGCTGTTGAATAAAGACTATGAATTGTGATAGAAAAAGAAAAGTTAATTTAGAAAAAAATAATGAGGACAATACAGTATTACTCTCTTCTACATTGTTTTCTTAAAGCATAAAAACATTTTAGCATGTAATCTTTTAGTAGAGACTCCAAACTCCCACCAAATCTCGATGAGATTTAATTACTCCGCACAGATTTGCATGGTTTCATAGTCAGTCTCCTACTTGCACTAATGATATTTATCTAATGATGTTCAGTTAATTAGTACCCATTCCTTATAGAATTTTTTTCTATTACAAGCCAACAACACTTATACGGTGAGAATACAAAATTCTTCTCAGAAGTTTACTTTAAAATTCTATGTGAAAGACTCTATTGTTTACCTATAGCTTTTGAAAGACATTGGAAGGATTCTGATATTTGTAAACAAGTGGTAAAATAGGCTGTAGATAAAGAAAAAATAACCAATTAGTAAGTATTAACTTTTCATGAACTTTACCTGCTCTTTTGAATAAATTAGATAATATGAAAGTAAAAAAAATGTTTAAATCTGTTATTTTAAGGGTGGTTGTAATGGGAAAATCAGCCTCCTTTTTTTCTTTTCTTTTCTTTTTGTTTCTTTTTTTTCCATCTAAAGCACTCACTTTAGTTCTTAGAGGAGAGTTTCAAGATTAATGGTGTCAGCCCAGCCTTGGCACAGGGTGTTACAGTAAGGCCACCTCTGGGAAATGTCTCTGGTAAAACGCAGTGGCCTAACCTGGAGCTGGTTAGAGATCATTCACAGCTACTAGACCATGCTTTTGTTGTTGCTTTTAAAGAAGTGGTAGAGATAGTGAGTTGATATAGGAGAGTCAGATTTGAGATTGAATGAATCTAGGCACTTAGGAATAAGAAGACCAGGTTTGGAGTTTCGGCTTTGTACCTCACAAATACAGTTTATTAAATCACTCTGAGTTTATTTTTCATATTTCCTAAAATTCATGTCTGTGTTCTTTAGGGCAGTTCAAGTATGAGGTATGCTGGAATTCAGGCACATCAGGACTAGGATGCATTTCAGTTATTTAGTGCTAACAAATCACCCTGAAATGTATTGTCTTACAGCAGTACAGTTTATTTTTCAGGACTGTGTAGGTGGAATGCGTTTTCTGCTGATCTGGTCCGACCTAGGTCATTAGTGTTGCACAAAGCTCTGGGGTTGATTAGGGAAACGGCTCGGCTGGATTGTAAGCTAGGTTGATCCAGTTTTCTTCACAGGGCTTTTCATGGAGTTGACTTGGGATTTCCCCCTTCCTGGTGATCTCAAGCAGCATTCCCGTCAGAAGTATTTCAAAAATATGAAAATGGAAGCTACAAAACTCTTCAAGTCTAATGACAGAAATCCTACAGTCCCTCTCCCACCATATTTTTCTGGGCAAAGCAAGTTGCAAAGCCAGCCCATGTTCAAGGGGAGAAGACAAAATCACACCCACCGCTTGATGAGAGGGGTGGTGAAGTCGCATTGCAGGAGGCTTGCAATATGAAAGGTAGTACTATGATCATATTTAGAAATAATCTGCCAAAGGAAGAGGTGCCAAAGCTGGGACTTGGGCATAGGATGGTGAGGAGGTACACAGACTAGTGATAGTATCCTGCCCTGCAGAAGAAATCCAGCTATTCAAGTTGCAATATTCAAAGTCCATGCCTGAAAAGGACTTAATGTGTCTTGGTTAATATCATGAACTACAAAAGCAAAACAACTATTTGCCTAAAAAATAATTAGCTAATTATTTTCTATTTGATTAAGCTTATCTGTGCCTCAATTTCCTACCTATACAATAATAGTTTTGATTTCAGAGAATTGTTCTTTTGAAGATTAAACATCTACTGTGTGTGAACAGCCTAGAACAATGCCTGTAAAAGAGTAAAAACTTCAAGTATTTGTTATTTTTATTATTGTTACTGCAATATATCTAAATGCACTTTGGGTGCAAGCTGGTGTGATGTAGCAAGTAGCTACAACTAGAAAGGGTCCTCCCGTTTCAAGAAATCTACCCATAGTCCTCAGAGTTCTAGTTGGGAGGCCCATGAAGGTAGCACACAGTGAAGAGCAGCCTGCCTCCTGGAAGGTGTTCTGCCAGTAGGTAGGTGACCTGTCATTGTCTAAGGGGGTATAAGGCAGGACCCTAATTCTGAGGCCATGCAGTAGAGAGTTAAGAAGATGGAAACAATAGCGGGGAACCCAATCACATGCACACATTTATGAATAGGGTCAACTCTTGGTTGCAGCTTTGTAGGGACAAGAAAATGTTGGATTTTTCTCAGACTAAAAAATCTATTAGTATACAGATGAGTTTTGGGACACAAGGAAACACAGATTCTTTTGCTGAATTACTGAGCTTATGGCACATGGCTTAATTTCAACCTCCAATTAAATAAAATTTTCTTTCTACTACTGTTGATTGGCTTAGGAACTAAGCTCAATGTTGGTCTATAAATGGGGGCCAAGAGTGGATTCAACTCTAGACGTTGGGGAGAGAAAGATAAATGCAGGGCTGTTATAAAAGTCTGATAGTCTACCTCTTTGAATGGTTATCATGATCAAATTAAACAATGAATGTAAGGGAGTTTTGTAAATAGTTATCATCAATCTTATCTCCTGGAGCACATACTTTTCCTTTTAAAAATCAAATGTACTGTCCTTGTTGGTGTGGCTCAGTGGACTGAGTGCCAGCCTGCAAACCAAAGGGTCTGTGGTTAAATTTCTGGTCAGGGCACATGCCTGGGTTGAGGGTCAGCTCCCCAGAGTGGGGCATGCAAGAGGCAACCACACACTGATGTTTTTCTCCCTCTCTTTCTCCCTGTCTTCCTCTCTCTCTAAAAATAAATAAATAAAATGTTTTTAAATTTAAAAAAAATAAATGTACTTGCCAAATTTTCAAAGTAAACATCCAAGGATAGAATGTACGATGTCATGTGTGAACTGAGAGCCAGCTTCAGCTGTTCCAGTCTCTAAGAACAGGACTTAAGCAATCATGAAGGAAAAGAAAAGGCAGTGAATGTATTGGGACTAGAAAATTAGAACCGTGAGTGTGTGGGTGGATATCTCACTCGTGTGCCGAGGAAATATGACAGCAAATCCCATGACAAGGTTCATAATCCCTCTGCCCTTGTCGTAAGCAGCCTTTCTGATGTGGATGGATAAGGCTCACAGGTGTGTGCTGAATGAACCTCAGAATAAATTCTGCAGGTGCTGGTGATTGCAATAAAGGTCTAAGTCCCTTTAGAGAGTCCTCACCATCTGAACAAATGAAATGATTTTGAATGCTTCTGCTTGCTACAAAGAAATTTATAAAAAGTTGGCATGATTTTATGTTTGTTAGGACGGCTTTTTAAAAGAGACCTGGACCAAGAAAATACTTCTCCAAAAGCCTGCTAAATTTTTATGATAGAAAGAAATTTCCTTAGTATAAGTAACATTAATTCTATTTTTAATTTATGCTGTGAGAGAGCTGAGGTTTTTAATCACTCTGTCCATGCTTTGCCAGATCTTTATATTGCCAGTATCTGGCAAGTATGTCATCATTGTGTTATTTTAAAATAGGAATTTTTTAACAATGACATTTTGTTCATTGTATCTATTGTTTTATATTACATTGAGAATTAGTCAAGAATGTGTTGCCAAATTACTAACTTATTCCATAAGAAAACATGAGTTTATATAAGTAAGTTTTATGGAAAGGTGAAACTACTGCACAATACAGACCGTACCCCAAAGTCTAATCCCCCCTTATTTGCTGATGTCTTCTCCTTACTCCTTACTTCAAATACCATGAAAGTGGTCCCTCAAACCTAATCACTCCAAACTAAACTCAAATAATCTTCTACATATGAATTGGAGTGAAAGTTAGCTGATTAAAGGATTATTTTCCCGAAAGGTGCTATTAATTTAGATAAAAGCAGTTCCAATTTTGGAATTATGCCATATATTCAGACTTATCTTTATAGTTGCAGCATTTAAAATAAAGTTATTCCAAAAGTATATTTTTTCATAATTTTCCAAGGTCATGTGATATTTCCAGGGGAGTCAGATATTTAACTCCTATCGGCGTTGAGAGGCAGAAAACTGAAATGCAAAGCAGCACAGACTAATGAGCAGCAAGCAGAAGTCAGTTTATGACATGGCAGGAATCAAAAGGGTAGGGGTTTAGAAGAATTTTGAAGAAGACTTTGAACTTGAAGATGATGAGAAGATATTTTGATAGAAGAAAGGTTCATAAACCAGTCTTCTGGAAAATACAATAGAGTAAGCTTGTGAGAAAATCCCCACTACATTTTCACTGAATTAAAAATTATATTCTTCCCCTCAGAATTTTATTGGCCTAAAACAATGGTATTTTTGTCACATCCCAATGTTATATTAGACTAATTTTAAACTATGAAAGTTTACTTTGCAAACTTGATAACTTTTATGAAAAATAACAAGCTGCATAACAAAATTTGTATCTTCTGTAAAACACACTGGAAGCAATACACAAAACAAATTAATAAAGAAGTAAACTACCTTACTTCTCTTTTTTGAAACATGATTAGCTGACCATTTTTTAAAATTTATTTATTTATTTTTATTCAGTTACAATTGTCTGCATTTTCTCCCCATCCCTCCACCCCACCACAGCCAGTCCCACCTCCCTCCCCCACCTCTACCCTCCCCCTTGATTTTGTCCTTGTGTCCTTTATAGTAGCTCCTATAGACCCCTCTCCCCACTATCCCCTCCCCACTCCCCTCTGGCTATTGTTACAATGTTCTTAATTTCAATGTCTCTGGTTATATTTTGTTTGCTTTTTTCTCTTGTTGATTATGTTCCAGTTAAAGGTGAGATCATATGGTACTTGTCCCTCACCCTCTGGCTTATTTCACTTAACGTAATGCTCTCCAGTTCCATCCATGCCATTGCAAAGGGTATAAGCTCCTTCTTTCTCTCTGCTGCATAGAATTCCATTGTGTAAATATACCATAATTTTTTAATCCACTCATTTGCTGATGGGCACTTAGGTTGTTCCCAGTGCTTGGCTATTGTAAATTGTGCTGCTATGAACATTGGGGTGCATAGGTACTTTTGGATTGGTGTTTCAGGACTCTTAGGGTATAATCCCAGTAGTGGAATTGCTGGGTCAAAGGGCAGTTCCATTTTTAGTTTTCTGAGGAAATTCCATACTGTTTTCCACAGTGGCCGCACCAGTCTGCATTCCCACCAACAATGTACTAAGGTTCCCTTTTCTTCACATCCTCTCCAACATTTGTTTGTTGATTTGTTTATGTTGGCCACTCTGACCAGTGTGAGATGGTACCTCATTGTGGTTTTAATTTGCATCTCTCGGATGGCTAGTGATGCTGAGCATCTTTTCATATGTCTCTGGGCCCTCTGTATGTCTTCCTTGGCGAAGTGTCTGTTCAAGTCCTTTGCCCATTTTTTAACTAGGTTGTTTGTCTTCCTGGAGTAGAGTCGTGTGAGTTCTTTATATATTTTGGAGATCAGGCCCTTTTCTGAGGTATCATTGGCAAATATGTTTTCCCATATTGTTGGTTCTCTTTGTATTTTAGTGCTGTTTTCTTTAGTCATGCAGAAGCTTTTTATTTTGATGAGGTCCCATTTGTTTATTCTTTCCTTTATGTCCCTTGCTTTAGGGGACATGTCTGTGAAGATGTTGCTGCATGGAATGTCTGAGATCTTTCTGCCAATGTTTTCCTCAAGGACTTTTATGATGTTATGACTTATATTTAAGTCTTTTATCCATCTTGAGTTTATTTTTGTGTGTGGTGTAAGTTGGTGATCGAGTTTCCTTTTTTTGCATGTAGCTGTCCAGATCTCCCAACACCATTTGTTGAAGAGGCTATTTTTGCTTCATTTTATGCTTCTGCCTCCTTTGTCAAATAGCGATACAGGCCTACCTTCTACCTTACTTCTTTAGAAGCACGTGACTCAACTATTTTATCAACTATTCACAAAATATTTTAAAAACAGAAACAAAATCACCTTTATGGTATATAATCATGATAAAATGTAGTCTGTTTCTGTGTCTATAACAGGTCACATTGAAATTAATGTTTTCTCTTGTTAGGCCTTACTTATGTTGTTTAGTAGGCACATGGTCCTGACTATACAGTAGGTGCTAACATAACTCACTAAATTCCCATAATATCCTTATGAAACAAGCACCACTATTATCTCCACTTTACAGATTAAGAAACTGTAAGGCATAGAAAAGTTAAGTAATTGTTCTAGTTCATGCAGCCTCAAAGTGGCAGAGCAAGACTAGGAATCCTGGAAGTTCGGCTTCTAGAGTCTATACTCTTAACCCACAATATTATTATACAGTTGCTCATAGAAAATATTTAATGGAGAATATAACCAGAGAATGTCATTGATTAGTAGATCCCAAATTATATAGGAATCCCAACTACTCTCTGCCTATTTTCATTCCACCTGTATTTTCTGTGGTCACTTTAAACTGAGAATTTTAAACAAATTATCTTTCCATGCAAATGCATTCCTTCTATATACCCTATATTGCATAATGACTCACCAGTCATTCAGTAGCTTAGGTAAAATCTAGGAGCCATTCCAGAATGCTACCCATAGTCAATATCTACATCTAATTACTCACAAAATTGTACTTTTTCTAAATATTCTAAAAACTAGCCTCTCTATGCCATTGCCACTTTTATTGCCACTTTCAGGCGTTTGTCATCTTATGATCACATAATTAAATTGTCACTGAAATGATCTCTGTTTTTAAATTGTCTCCATTCCAGCCATTCTTCACTCTACTACTAATAGTGATCTTTAAAAAGTGTTTGGTTGATTATGTTTCTCTTCAAATTAAGGCACTTCATTCTCTTCATATTGCCTTGGTATAATATACAAGGAACTTTTGGATCTGATCCTTTTCTTATTTCCTATTATTCCCCTAATTATATGTCACTATGTATCAAATACCAAGAATTATGCCTCTTGTCTTTGCACATGCTATTCCCTCTGCTTGGAATGTCTTACTTATCATTTTTCCTCCTGGCAAACTCATGTAAATGTTCAATAAATGTTCATCTGCTGTGTCCAGCAAGCCTGCTGTAGGCTGAAAGAATTACTTATGCGTGATGCCACATCTGTGCCTTGTACAGCCTTCTGTTATTGTACTTACCATACCTTATTGTAATTTGTTTTTTACATTCTGTGTTCGACTCTGAGCTCCTTAAGGGGGGGGAGAAATTAACAGGAGGTCAATAAATGTTAGTGTGATGAATTTGTTATGAATTTCTATTCTAGCTCATTGCACTGTGAAAGATTTTATATTGTCACAGATGGCGAAATTTGAAAAATAATATATCCTAAGAGTCATTGCTAAAGAGGAAAGGTGGTAAGAAAAAATAAATTAGAAGGTAAGGGAAAGTGTAATGTTTCATTAAGGTGGAAGAGGAAACAGTCCTTCTGTAAACTGAATTAATTTTCTCTTCTAAATAAGGAAGAGTTTACTTGCAGTATTACTACCTAATGCACTACCGTACCACCTGGGGTCTTGACATTCTACTATGGAATGTCATTGTATATATACTCCCACTCTCGTGTGGCCTCAATAGTTCTGCTTAGCAGTGCCTACAATAAGTCAGTCGGGTCTCTTTTGTCTCAGAAATTTCAGTGCTGAAATCAATTGTTTCTCAAGTTTTATTTGTAGTCCTCTGCATTCATATTACTTGGCACATAGAATTATTCTTACCATTTGTTTTGAAGACAATTTTGGTTGATGTTAACATAGCCAACTTAAAAAAAAAATGATTGCACAGTGTAGTTTTCAATATTTTGCTTTTTTACCTGTTTATATCTGTGTATATTTAAAGTGAGTTTCTTATAGGCAGAATTTAGTTGGTTTCTGTTTTTTAATCCAATATTATGATCCCTACCATTTACTTTGGTTGAATGCATTCAATATAATAATATACACAGTTGGATTGAAATCTACCATCTTGCTATTGCTTTCTATTTGTCTTATTCTTTTGTGTAAGTTTCTCTCTGCTTTTGGGTTAATTGTGCATTTTTATGATTTGTTTTCTCATTGGCACACCTATTTATAAAGTTTTAGCACTAGAATTGACAATATATATTTTCAGTATGTCAGAACTAACCTTCTGGAAATATGATAGCACTCACATACATTGTACTAAATTTATGTTATTGCCAATTTCTTTTTTACATGTTTTGTATTGTTGTTACTATATATTTTATTTATACATGTTAAAACATTTCAAAACATGTTTTCATTAGTTACTCCTTAGACTGTAAATGATTATTAAGTTGATTAAGAATAAGGAAAAATGTCTTTTTGAAATGGAGAAGCCAAAGAACATATGCATGACCCATGGACATGAACAATGGTGTGGGGATTGCCTGGGGGAGCGGGCATGCTGGGTGGAGGGGAGCAGAGGGGGAAAATCAGGACAACTGTAATAGCATGATCAATAAAACAATTAAAAATTAAAAATGATACACTTCTATGTTTCTACTATGTTCAAAGCTCAAACCAACTTCTGTTTTGTGTTATATTCCGTTTGTCTGAAGAACTTTCTTTAACATTTCTCACATCACAGTCTGCTGAAAATGATTTCTCTCGTTGGTTTAAAAATGACTTTCACTTTGAAACACATTTTCATTGGGTACATGATTCTGGGATAACAGCCTTTTTCCTTAAGTACTTTGAAGATATCACTCAAATATCTTCTGGCCCGAATGTCCTAGTAGGGAGCTTGCTGCTGTACAAATCTTTAGCTCTCCATATGTAATGTGCATTTTTCTTCTTTACCCATCTTAAAGATTTTTTGCATGTTGTATGTGTGTTTGTGTGAGAGAGAGAGAGAGAGAAAGAGAGAGAGAGAGAGGTTTATCTTGAATAGGATACTCAAATATGTCATATGCCATTGATGTCTTTCATTATTTTGGAAAACTCTCTACCATTATTACTTTAAATATTCCCTCTGTCCCCTTTTTTTCCTGCTCCTTTTGGAACTCAAAGCACACATTGGTTACACCATATGCAATTTTCCTGGAAAATGTCTTTGCGCTTTCCCCCCATGCCCTTTTATTTTTTTCCTTTTGGGTTTTGGTGTGGATAATTTCTACTGACATATCTACAAGCTTACTATTTTTCCTATAACTGTTTTGAATTTACCAATAAACTTGCCAAATTAATTTTTCTGTGTAGCTTTTAAAAATATTTTCAGCATTTGAACTTGACTCCTTTTTATAGTTTGTACTCTGTATTGAAATTCTTCATCTTCTCTTTTGTTTTTCTCACTAGATTAAAAACAAAACTAAGTTAAATAAGCGAGGTGGTGAAAGACAAATACCATATGATCTCACCTATAAGTGGAATGTAATCAACAAAACAAACAAGCCAGCAAAATATAACCAGAGACATTGAAATTAAGAACAAACTGACAGTAACTAGAGGGGAGGGGGGAGAGGAAGAGTTGTCAAAGAACATGTATAAAGGACACATGGACAAAGCCAAAGGGGGTAGGATCAAGGATGGGAGGTGGGGATGGCTGGGGTTGGGGAAAGTGGTGGGGGGTAAATGGAGACAACTATACTTGAACAACAATTAAAAAATGAAAAAGAAACCATTTAGCTGATATTCATTTTAAAATTAAAATCATTGTCTGAGAGTAACAACATATGGTCATTTTAAAAATTCTGGTTCAGCTTATTTTTTCTATATATATTCCTTTGGGTTTTTTCTTCCTTTTTTTGCCTTTTAAAATATATTTTATTCTTTGATTAACTGTAAGACATTGTGGTAGAATGGTAAAAATAGAGGTCAGTACTTTATATGCCTGGAAAAGACATGCCTCTCCTGTCAAATCAATAGTGAGGTGTGGCATTCTGTGCATCCAGTCAGGAGGACAGCTGCATGTGGGTTTCGTTATTTTTGTGATTATCTTTAGTGCATTCCTTTTTTGAGTTTTCTTCAGTTTTTGCTACTCTTGTCTTGTTCTTAAGGTTTAGGTTGTTCTGCTGGATGAGTTTTCTCAGTGTAAGCACTTCATCCTCAGCTCTCAGCTCTTCCTGCCTCCCTGTGGCAAAGCTGGTGCTCTCCCTCCATGCTCTACCCCAGTCCCCATTACTGTTGCTTGTTGCTGTGGACTGGGGTTGTCTTTGTGTCAGGGATTTCCTCTCTCTCTTCCCTTCATCCAGCCTCATGATTATGAAGGCCATATGTACCTTAACTTTAAGAACCTGATTTTCTCAGCATTACAGCCCCTCATTGCCATGATAGTCAAGCACTGTCTTATATTTGTGGTTCATTTGATGGAAATTTCCTTTCTCTCAGTTGTCAATAAATGATGACTGCTTGATATCGGTGTAAGACTCCAGGCCCAAGACAGTGCCCTGCTACGCTTGTTTCCTGTCTTCTAGAGTAACATGTTTTTCCCTCCATTCTCCCCCCAGCCACCAGGTTTTTTCCTATGCTCTGGGTGTGGCGGATTTTGCTGCCCTTATATCAGTAGGCAGAAAGCTTTTGCTTCATAGGAGAGAGAGGTCTAAAAAATATGCACTGTTTAATTATTGTTCCCTCCCAGCTCCAATTGCCTCTTCATACTTATCTACATTCTTTCTGCATCACTCACTCCAAGCTCATGTTCTCCCAATCTTTCCTGTCTCACCTGGTAGAGACCTATGAGAAAGTTTTGAAAATGAGTGAAGACTTTCTTTATGTCCTGGACTCAGCTATTTCAAGCTGACAAACTTGTCTACACTTGGACTATGGCCGTTAAATACATTTTTTTTACTGGTTTACTTGGTGGGTGGTAAGCTCAATACATAGTAAAATAATGGAAATATTGAAATTACATAATTTATTTACTCAACCATTTTCTAACATGATACATTACAATTTTTTTGGGTAATCTACTATAGAGAAATATGAAATCACTTGATAATTATATTCACACAGTTAGATAAATGTTATAAGCTCTGCATTATAGAAAATTGCACTTATAGGGACGTTGAATTATTTGCTTCTGGTAGGTAAATATTGAAATTTAGACTTGAATAAAATGGCATAGTTAAAATTTCAACTTATATCTTTATAACTTGGAATTGTATGATTGTTTCCCTATGATGAAACCAATAAGTTTCCAGAAAATGTAACTAAGATTATGGTATATAAATATGTATTCATTTTCATTGCAAAATGGGATAAAAATGCATATAAGCAAATAGAAAATGAGTGTTATGAATACTGTAATTGAGATACGAACAAAGTGTTATGGGAATACAAATTATAGTGCCATTAATAATTCTACCTGGAAGAGACAGGGGTACATTCATAGTGCAGACAATATTTAACCTGTGTTCTGGAGAACTAAGGAGATTTTTTAGGAACAAAACATACTGGCACACTTTTGTTTAGGCTAAAACATATATATGTACAAAGTGTGTGTTAAATATGCAGGAGGAAGTGGGAATTTCAATGAGGCAGGCTGCACTGTGTATAATGTGATTTAGTGGGTATTAGGCTGGAGAGAAGAATGGGACCAAATCGTAAATATATATGATGGAGTTGAAACTTTATTCCTTTCATACAACCTTTTCTCCTTTCATTCTTTTTGGTTCAAACTGGCCCCATCCAGCACCGTACTCACCTGCCTCCTCTCCCTTGCACAACCACTCCCTTAATCATTAAGCCCTCAGGATGATGAGGTGCTCCTGGTCAGCGTCAAATAATCGTAGACTTGGGTGAATCGACCACAGAGACTGAGTTTCAGTCCAACTAGAGATAACACCTTGGCCTCATTTGTGTTTCAGCTCAGGCCCAGAGAAGTGGTGAAACCAGATGAAGTGAATCCATGGCTAACATCAGGTCCAGTTGCAAAATCAACTACCCCCTACTCTAGTGCTGACCAATCAGTAAGGCAGAGACCTTGACCATAGTCCTAACTCCCTTAGTCATCACAATTAATGATTTTTCCCCTATATAACCTATTCCTTGGAAGCCACTGGGGAGCCAGGTTCTTGAGCATTAGCTAACCTATGTCCAGGCACGGCCACTTCCTAAAAGTAAACCCTTACCTTCTTTGCTGCAAACTCCAGGTAGTGTCAGATTGGGCTTTGATGTACACAGGCAAACAAACCCCTTTACTCAGGTAACAGATTTTTGATGCAAGTTCAGGTTATAATAGGAAAACATTGGCATGTTTCAAACAAGAGGGTGACAAAACCAATTTTAGGTTTTGATGGGGTTAGTAGGAAGGATGAACATTTATGTTAATTGACTGGAAGTCTGGGGAGTTACTGGCAGTCAGAACAATGCCAGTGAGTCCTGAGCTAAGGAAAATACAGAGGAATTGAAGAGAAAAGTAAACTAATACAGGCTTTTGTCAGGTAAAATTTTAGACAAATTTTCTGATAAGTAGATGAGACAATAAGAAAGAGGGAGTTTTTAAAACTTTGGGTCATTGTAACTGAGATAGCACATTTAATATTCAGTAGTACCAAAAAGAAGGTAACTTGTAGATACTATGATGGGGTTAATAGAAGACAGTAGGACTGTATTATTCTGAACATGTTAATAGAATAGGATCAGATTATACTTACTCATCACCTATTGCAGAGAAACAATTTAAGGTAATTTGAAAGACACAAATCTGTCCCCCTTCTACAATTCTATCCTCCAAATACACAATTGAGTTGAAGAGGTGAGACAGTAATGTGTGATTAAAAGGAACACTGGGAAACAATAGAAAAGATTTTCCAAGACAGTGAATGAATAATTGCTTAATGATTTACAAGATTTAAAAAGAAAGATGTTAATTAGTGGTGGCCAAGAAGGAAAGTAATAGAAGTTATCAGAAGTATACAGTATGTGACTTTCCTCAAGGGATAAACAAAGTCACTGGCTATTGGGTTGCTTGGAATATTTTTGTGTGAGTGTGTAGTGAAGATTTAATTATAAAATGCTAAGACTTGAAAACTGCCGCTTTGGGTTTGCCAGAAGTTCCAGGGACTGGGGTTAAAACTGGACTTTGAGCTTGTTTCTACTGACTAGGGAACTTACACTCTGGTTTGCTCTTTCACTCACGCATATGTAAAGCAAACATCTCCCCCATTCTTACAGTGCAGCCCTGAAGAGGAGGAGAGATCAAAATGCAGCTGTTTTCAACCACGAGATATTCTGTTTTAATGGTAGAAGTTAGGTTTCTCTTATGCAAAACGGTATTCCTGCTGAGAGAGAGAAATGAATTTTTTATTGAATCTGGATTTATGCTATCCCATGACTGAAAACTATTACTTGTCCTTGGGATACAATTATTTTTACATTGAAGCATTTACTTGCATTTATTGCAAGGACAGATCACTCCAGGAAGGATGTGCAGGTCAGAGAGTGTCTCCCTCCCGCAGTAGAAGGGAACTGTAAGCCAGACTGAGGCTGTCACAGTCCAATGTGCTGCCTCATTCGTACGTCACATGCAATGGCACTTCGTAGTTTAAAACCCAGATATAGGGAATAATGTTGCGTAGTATGAGTATCTTAATTCTCAGGTTTTGTTTTGTAGATAAAGATGGAAATTGCCCCATAAAAGAATGAAAAACTCCCTCTCTTGAGGAGGAATAAATTCTGGGGTAAAAAATGGTAAAGTCTTGGATTTGAGGAGTTCTTTTTGTCTCTGGGAGGAAGGCAGAGTTGTACTAGGTACTAATGTGGGGAGATAACTTTGGCAGAGGCTCACCTGGCTTTCCCTGTGTCCATTTGGCAAGAGTGAGGCTGGGACATAAACTATTGTTTTCAGCTTAACTTTTCTTATTCCTTCAGTGAAAATATTTTTAAAATACTATGGCTTAATCTAAAGCATGCTTTCAAGAATGAGGAAAGCAGCTCATTAACAATGTTTGTTTTATAAGTGACAGAAGCTTCAGGATGCCACTTCCTAGGAGCAGGAGGTAGCAGGCAGGTTTGAGAAGTTATCAGCGGTACATGCTTCAGGTTCTCAGAAAATGCTTGTAGTGGAGAACTTACCAGAAGCATGGACTTCTGAAAACTGCAATGTGGCCTCTATGACTCAACACTGAGGGAAAATTGAAAGTCAACAATATCTAGGATATGACTATAGCTTTATTATAATTGGCCCAAACTGGCCTTTTTTCACTAAAGGGACATTCGTACATAAAATCATATTGCAGGCAGGTTTTTATTACTCACAAGCATCTCTTAAAATAGAGTGTACTTTGTAAACCATATGAGATTTTTGTAATTATTAAGGCTCATGCAACTGAGCAATTAATTTCAACTCACTTCCGTTTTTTCAAAATGAAAAAGCAGTGCATAAAACAGATTATGGAAATGAAACAAAATACTTGAATAAATTGAAATGTCAGCATCTAATATTTTCAAAACCTGAAGTATGTATTCTTCAGGTACTCAGGGGATTTTGTAGATGAACTTGATATTAATGTTGGTCTCAAAGAGACCACTTGAAGTGTTTGTTTTCTTGAGACTACACCTATACAGAACTGATTTAGTTAATATTCTACATCAGAATACATAGCATTGGACATGAAAGATTAGTGGTAGGTGTGGTGAATCACTGAATTACCCTAGCCTTCTAAATGGCACAAGTATATGATATGGTTATTAATGATGCTGGAAAAATGTTCATCTCAGCCTTTCTCATATAGTGACACTTGAGGCTGCAATGTTTGCATATGCATTATTCAAACCTGTTTTTTTTTTTTTGTCCCAGCTTACTGCATGATACCTGCCAGTGTCTAACCAAGGAGTCTTGTTGGCTAAGCAACCTCTTTGTAACTCATTTCCCTGACTCAAAATGGAGTAAACACTACTTTACCACAGGGTAAAGAAATAATAAAATAAAGTGCCCTTTCTATGGATGGACTTGCTTAAATAACAGGAAAATTTTTCGGTGTGCATAGAGTTACCCATAGGTCATTTCTCTTAGGTCAATTAATCAAACTATATGGAAATAAACATAAAACTTAAAGCAACTTTGATTAGTATTTTTATTATTCATTAACATTAGCAGATGTGTAAGAACAGATTGTATCTAAATTAAATGAATGTTTAAAAACCAAACACAATATAAGTGAATGAATGAGTGAATGGATGGATGAATGAATGAATTTTGAGTCTATTATTGTCCAAACACTGTGTTGAGCCTTGGGAATAGAATGGTGAGCAAATTGTGGTTGATCTTGTAGTTTAATGGAAAAGAGAATCATTGAACTAGAAATTAGAAATGTAATTTTCTTTTAAGTTGAAATAAATATAAGGTAATATATAAATATAAAACAATAGAGTAAACCTAGTATGAGAGCTCATTTAATGCCTACTCTGGCAGAAATATAGAGTGTTTGCATGAATAAAAGCCCTAAAATGAGAGGGGTAGAGGAGGAGAGTAACTTCAAAAAACTGAAATAAAAATAAAATTGTTTGGTATTGTGTTGGCCAAAAGGTCTGTCTAAATTTTTTTTTCGTAAAGTAAGAGACACATTCTTCATTTCCACCAATATCTTTATTGACTTGGATATTTTGAGTATGTCAGCTATCCCCCGCTATTGGCTTCTAGTGGGTAGAGGCCAGGGGTGCCCCTAAACATATTCCAATTCATAAAATAGCCCCACAGAAAAAGATTATTTGGCCAAAGTGTCAGTAGTATCAAGAAAGTTCTCAAATTACTTTTGACAAATTACATCAGTCCTAGAACCTTCTACATACACTGTACAGATTTTTTGTGTGTTTTCATTGCATTTTTGCCTTTCTTGAAATAATAAAGCATAATATGATGAAAATGTTGTGTATTCCTTCCATCTTCAATATTAAAATGGCTGCATAAAAATTCAACAATTTTGATTTTTTAATGCATGCTGATATTACAGCTGTCACAATACAATCTAACAAAATTGTTTTGAATTAAGTTAGAGAACTAAGAACTACTAGAGTCATTATATGAAAAAAAATACTAAACTAACTTTTTGGCCAATCTAATATATGTAGAAACAGTGGCATTTATTTATATTATTCTCAATTTTTTTATCCCAAAGAATTTTGTTCATTGATTTTTAGAGAGAGAAGAAGGAAGAAAGACAGAGGGAAAGAGAGAGAGAGAAGCATCAATGTGAGAGAGAAACATTGACTGGTTGCGTCCCATACTTCCCTGACTGGGGATCGAACCCACAATCTAGGTATGTACTGTGACTGGGTATTGAACCTGCAACATTTTTGTTTAAGGGACAATGCTCCAACCAACGGAATCATACCAGCCAGGGTTATATATTATTCACAATATATTCCCGCATTTTACAATGTCTTTTAATGATATTTAGTACTTTCTTTTATAAAGTTCTTATACTTCTTCTATATTTGTTCTTAAGTAATTTGTAGGTTTTTCTTTTTTCTTTGTAATTGTAAACAGTATTTCCTCTTCTCTCTTTTTTAAAGGTGGAAACTTCCATACACTTATTCATTTATTTATTTTAAAATCAATTTATTTTCCCGATACAGTTGACATCCAATATTTTATTAGTTTCAGGTGTACAACATAGTCATAAGACATTTACGTACCTGACGAAGTGCTCTTCGGTAGGCCCAGCAGCCGTCTGACACTCGCACAATGAACACTGTGTTATTGACCGTACTCCCTATGCTGTACTTGTCCTGCAGCTCCATGACTATTTTAATAACTGACAATTTGTACCTCTTAATCCCTTCCACCTTTTCACCCATCTCCTCAAATCCCCCCTCCATTTTCTATTACAGTTTTTAAATAGTATTCACAACCAAGAATACTATTTTTAATGTTAATCTTATTTTTAGCAATATGGATTAATTTCTTTATTAAAAAATTTGAAGTTTGTTTTTTTATTAAAAAATAACTTTCTAGGATTTCTCCCTGGATCCAACTCCTATACCATACAGATCACATCTTTCATTTTTATGGTAGATTGTTCTCTACTGGCTGACTAATTGAACTGTAGTCATTCTCTAGATATATTCAGTTGTTATACCCCATAAATAAGTTTTAATCTCTTAGAGAGCAGGAGTCTTGTCTACTAAATTAAAAAAGAACATATTCTTTTTTGGTAATTATAATTTTGTTCTGGGTAATAATTTCTATTCAACAATATATACTAATAAATTAATCCAAATTTTATTTGTAGGGGATAAAAATTATAACAAAAACAATAAAATGAGAGGTAAAGTCTTTTCCTTACAAGGAGGTGGCAGATGAAATTCTAGAGGAAATACCTATTGTTGCATCATTTTTCTTATATACATTCAATCATTCATGTACTTAACAATTTTTTTTCCTTAAGCGCTGGGCTCCAGGCACTGTTCCAGGCACTGTTCCAGGCCCTGTCCTAATGCCTTGAATATCATTGTGAGACAGAAGCAACTAAGAGCCCTGCCCTCAGTGAAGCTCTGTGTGGATCCTGTGGGAAAAGCAGATGATGAAATGTCAAAATTCATCTTAAGAAGAGAACCCAGTGTAAATAAAGCACTTAATTAACAAAACACTTTTTTGATGGATAATACAATATTAAGCTCTGAATTCTTGGTGAAAAGCGGTCAACTTCAAAAGGTGAGGTAGATGCACGAGGCAGTTATTGTGAGCTGGGGACCTTTACAAGGAAGAAAACAAGGAGGTCAGGAATGAGGGTCAGGTGCCACGCCTTCACTAACATCTTAAATACCAAATGTGCCAAATTTGAAAGGTGCTTTGAAATTAAGTGAAAACAGAATTCTTGTGTTTGGTGTGCTTAGATTATTTAAGTATACTATATCATTATTTATTTTCTTTTTGATCCATCTGTTATTTTTCTCTTTCCTGTCTCTTTTTAAAACTGATTATTTTTCATAATTCAATATTTTCTTCTTTATCAGCCAATGGTTATGCCCTATCTATCTATCTACCTCCTAGGGTTGATCCGGGCCAGTGGTTCTCAATGTTTGTGAACATTTGGCTGTACCTGGACACCCCTTTGGCTGTCACAGCTGGAAGATGCCATTGGCGTCTAGACCACAGAGGTCGGGGGTCCTACTAAACATCCTATGATTGCAAGGTCAGGCCTTCACAACGAAATCATCTGGCTCAAAATGTCAATAGTGCCAAGGTTAAGAAAGCACACTCTAGTATTTACAATATAAACTTTGAATTCATGAGTCTACTTTCAAATATTATTATGACATTTCAAGTAAAGTGTAATGGTGAGACTTTCTCAGAATTCCTCCTCCTCCCCTAGAACCCAGTTCTCCCTACTTATGGATGTTCTCTGAACCACTTCTCTCCTCCCTCGCTGCAGTGAACTCCACCTGCATCAGAGAGGGATCTGAGCATCTCTCTTCTAATGGCGGATGGCTTTCACCTGTGTTACTACAGACCCACTCCTGTGGTGGCTGTACTTGCCAGGTGCCATGGCAAGACCTGGTGAACGGGAGGTCTTCTGCTCCTTCTGTAAGAGCAGACAGGTTTTGCCTGTATGAGAGAAGTTCCATAATGGGGCAGCCAATCACCAGCTTGTACTTGTGAAGCATGAATGCTGCCTCCAGGTGCTGCTGCTCCACTCTCAAACCCAGGCTGACTCTTGATGTCCACACCACCCCAGTGCATTCACAGATCTTCTACCTTGCCCCCAATTTTCTTTGAGGATCCCATGAAGGCCTGCGAAAACTATCTGGCCAGGGGATGAGAAATCCCCTTGTATCTCAAGTTCCCAAGTGTTCTAAATTGTTACACTGGCTCACATTGAGTCTTCGTTAATTTGTTGAATTTCAGTTGATTTCTTTTTACTTGCTTCTATGAAGACTGCCCGCCTTCTATGTCTCTTCCTAGCTTGCTCTCTGTAAAATGGAACTGCGTGTTTTACTTTTCAAAGGGACTTGCTATCTTTTGGAATACAGTTTATCTAGTTTCCTTGTGACTTCAACTCTGTAAAGGGCACCCACAATTGAGATTTAGTAAGTTATTAAGCTATTTCTCATTGTTAGAGCTTTAGGTTCTCATTCAGCACCAAGTAATATAGTCTTGAAATATGTAAAGCAAACAGTTTATCCAGCCAAGAGTCTTAATCTCTAGCAAGGTAGCTTTGCGTTCTTGCTTTTGTGATAGTCCAATATGTAAAGGGAAGATCTTAAACATATGTCTTCATCAAAATCAAAAACATGTTAAAGTTACCCAGTACACTACTCACTATTTCTACATCTGATGAACTTTGATTTTTTTCCATTTTACTTCTGTTTTATTCCATTATATTCTATTCTTATATTTTTTCTATAAGATGTTGATTTCTGATCAATTGATTTCCTCACATCCTAATTGATAAAGCTATCATTTACAAAACATTTACTTAGACTATAGTTTTAAAAGTAAAATTCTTGTTTCAAAAGTACATACATTTATATTATCTTTCTAATAGATTGGTAAGAATTGTAATAACATTCATTAAGTTTTATTAAGAGAGATACTCTAAAAACCCTTATCTACCTAATGGAAACCATGACAAGAGGTATGTGAGAAAAAGAAGTAAATACATCAGAAAGTGCTAGGATCAATTCATAAACATGGAATGTATTGATACATGTATATAATGTTGATATATATATATATATTTATCAATACCTATTGATAAAATAAAGTAGTCCATGCATATAACAATTAAAAACAAATACTATAAGTGTGTAATATGAATAGTAACTTTATCTCTTCTTTCTCCTCTTTTCCCATCTCACTCACCAAGTTACAACATTAATGGCTTTAATGGTTTTGTAACAGGGTGGAGCCAAGAGGGGGGCCCCAAATAAAGATTTGTAATGGGGTCTAGAAGAGCTTGGAAATAATTGGCTCCACACCACAGGGCCACTGGCCTGGAATGCTGGCAGCTGTGGCCAGTTGTGGGAGGAGCTGGCAATGGGGCTGCAGAGGAAGATTGGCGCTGGGATTTAAACCCAGGCTCAGCAGCCATTTGGCATCTCTTTTTGGGACCATGCGGCTTGAACGAGAGTTAGGACCACAAGACTTCGGGGTGCTCCCTTTTGCTGTGTGGCTTAGGCAGCAGGAGAGACATTGCCTGGACAAAGAGGGGTGAAAGGACTCTTGCTGGTGGGCCATGAGAGGATGCGGAATGGCTTTGGATTAACTGGAGATCGTGATGGCGACACAGCTGACGGTGCCAGGGAGCCTGAACCACAGACTTCTACTTCTTCCGTGAGATACGGTACCCTGGACTGGGCACAGGGAGAGGGAAGGACTGTGTGTGTTTGTGGGTATTCTAAAGAACTTTAGTCTGTATAACTTTTAAATAAATAATAATTCCTTTCCTTTTCACTAATTTCTGGCATTGAGAGACATCTTTCCTCTGGCGGTGGGCAAAGAGAACCTAGTATGGGGAGGAACCCCCAGAGGAAAAGGGGGGTCTAGTATATTGTTCACCCGCCCCATCTGTTCTGTAAATTTCTTATAATCCTTTTTAAAATTTTATATGCAAAATCAATAAAAGGCATGTACGACTTTCCTGCAGATAGTATCAACCACTTGCTTTAGTTTGTGCTCTTTCACAGCGTGCCTCTCCACCCTCGTTAGTCCACTTCAGAGATACAGTGATTTGTTCATTTGTATTGTAAACTTACGCCTAATAAGGATTTTCCCTATAAATTATGTGTTCATTTTCTAATACACAGGTATTTAGACTTTCTTTTCAGCTTTTAACTATTACATACAATGCTACAATTAATAACCTATATATATTGATTGTATATTAGGCTATATATTTTAGTCTTTCTATCAGACAAATACTTAATAAGAGAATTACTAGATTAAAAACATACGATAAATTTTGATATTGACATATTTGCCTTCACAAATGTTGTTTCAGTTTATTCCCTCTGATTATTTGTGAGAATGCCTCATTGCTCAGGTCTTCAGCATGTTCCTAACTTTGCAATATCCTTGTTTATACATGGGATGGACAATTGGGATGAACACTCTTGTTTGTATTTATTATTCTTTTAATGGATAACTTACCTCCATTTGATAACCTTTTGTGTGTGAGTGTGTGTGTGTGTGTGAATGTGACATGATTTTTTTATGGAAACTGAGCTCTAATATTATTTTTTTTCTGGTCACATTTTGTTTTTAATGTGAAAGAGTTGGAAATCTTGACCAAATTTTAAAATGTTATTATTTTCCATGCTAGGTTTCATATATAAAGGTCACCCAAAAACTTAGTGGGTTAAACCATAATTTACTATCATCTCCAATAATTCTCTGGGTTGACTGATATCAGCAGGTTGTTTCTTGTCTCATCCTGTCAGAGGTTACCAGCATTATTGGGAGCGATTTCAATTTGTTGAAAGAAAATAACTTAGTGCTATTAATATACAAGATTAAATGGCATAAAACCTGAAGTGAAGGAAAATTAATGAATCTGGATACTTTTGATACAAAACCTGATAATTAAATAAATATTTAAAAAGTCATTTCTACAAATGATTGATTTTTGCCTATGTTAATAACAGTAACTAGTTGAATCTGCTCTTATTGACAATATTTTGTATAAGGTCGGATGGCAATATCGACACATGGTCAGGTTTCTTTTGTTTTCCGCCCTAAGTGCCCCAGTATAATTCTGTTTAATTATTATATATTACCTATCATCTTTGCTTCAAAGCACTTTGTGGACAGAACACATTCAATCAAATGCAGGCTAGGAAATGCACCTCTGACGACTAAGCTGATTCTTGAATTTCTCTCTAGGGCACAACCTTAAAACACAACCAGAAAAAGCATTATGCTATTTAATTCATCAGCAGAAATGTAGTTATGCTGAGATGAAATAAAGTTAGGCCTGCCTAGGTTAACATGGCCATTCTGCATTGATAGTGATTGGAGTCTGGATTACTGAGATGCTCTTTCAAACACGGAGACATGGGACCAACCTTGCCAAATTCATGAGTTATATAACCGTGAACATGCATTCTAATATTAGGGATGGAACCTCGTTTGTGGCTACAGAGCTGGGTAAAGGGGAAAATGAATATTGGTACATTCAGGTTCGACATCTCTCTGTGAAATAAAGAAACTCAAGTCAAGGTGTTCAGTGTTTGAACTGTCATACATTATTCCTCGGAGGCCCAGTCAGTGTTATTCATGGTTCTTGGAACTGCATTATTCTCTCTGTGAGTCTTCATGTCAGCTAACTCGTGAGCCCATTGGTCTGCCTTCTGTCTTTATCATTTCCACAGTATTTACATAGCTTTGCATTTTCCTCACTTTAGGAGAGCTGAGCAAATTTATTAGTTTCTTCTGTTTCCAAATGTTCAACATTGAATTTGGCTTTGAGGAGAGGGGTGTAGGGGTTAATATTTTGTGCTAACTACCATCAGCACTGTTTTGTAATCTCTTTCTGCTTATTTGCTTCTCCCGTGCTATTAATAAACTTCATACCTTGCAATCCAATTCTTAATTTAGTCACCATCCTAGCAGCAAAAACAGACACAGCCAGTGTTCTACCTTTCAATAAATACATCTTTAATCTTTTAAAGTGTTGGTTACACTATCAATAGCTCAAAAGAGAATAAGTCTTAGTGTTCAACAACCAGTTTCTTGCTTCCTTCCCGTGTTTGCACTTTGTTCTAGACAAGTAGCTCTACCTTATGTAATTCTCCGTCCTGGACCATCTAAGGCTGCCAAAAGTAGAGTCCCACAAAAATAGTGTGACGGAAGCTTCAAGGGGAATATTAGATCCTGTTCTCACTGCAACACAATTTTTTAAAAGTATATGTTGTTCATTAAAATATTTTATTAACTATATTTTTAAAGAATATGTATATCCCTGACCAGTATGGCTCGGGTAGTTGGGCATTGTCCCACAAACCAGAAGGTCACTGGTTCAATTCCCTGTCAGGGCACATGCCTGGGTTGCAGGTTCTGTTCCCAGAAGCAGGGGCATATGAGAGGCAGCCAATAGATGTTTCTCTCTTACATCAATGTTTCCCTCTCTTTCCTCCTTCCTTCCCCTCTCTCTAAGAATAAATAAATAAAATCATTTAAAAAGTATATATATTAAGTGTCTATATATTTATAATATATATAAAATATATGTGTATGGACAGATACAGATGAATGTTCTTACTGAAACACAGAGAGAGCATATGTGCCGTTAAGATGATAAGATTTCACACTGCTTCTGAAATCCTACTGAGTGTAACAGGAACCATTTAAATTCCAATGCAAGTCCACTGATTGTTTTTTAAGTATGAAACTGCATATTTATCACCGTAGTCACTAGCTATGCCTCCTCCTTTCAGGTATTTTTCCTATAGCTTTTCAGCTCAAGTGCTAGGTTAAATTAGAAAGTACCAAGCAGAGCCTCTTAACTTTTAAAGTTTTGAGAAAAAAATCTGTCTATGCGCTAAAAACACTTATGATGGACGATTTATGTCTACCTTACCCTCTGTTGCTCAACTATTTAAATATCTTATTTTTTATGTCATACAATTTTGAAATTTAATAACTAATGCTTTCAAATACACTTTTAAGATTCAAGAGAATCAAAAAATTCCTTTAGGAAACTTCTTTGTTCCTGATTAATAATATATAAGAACAGCGAGAGCCATGGGTGATGGTTCCTCTTGGAAGAAATCAATTATTCTCTCATCCGTTCTCTCCCTGTGGGAAGAGAACAGAGGTCAATACCATTCCAGTTGCCACTAAAGTTTGCAAAGTGTTTCCCTTTTCTGGCTAATATTTAAAAACATTTTAAGTGAAAGAAGGCACTAATGTTGTTTATATAATTTCTTTCTTCTTCCATCTCTTTTCACTAATTCACAGAAGAAATGCAAATTACACTGGCTTAATATGATTCAGTTATTGTATTCTGCAATGCTTAATTTACCCTTATAAGAATTTCTGAGATATTTAAATTATATTTTCCTTTTAGATGATTTTAAATGTAATAAGATAACTTTGGAGTAAACTTAACATTTTTAATTTGTGTGAAATATTTGAATCTCTGGGGTTGGTGAAGAAAGAGAAATGACAAATTAATGTCTCTTATTCTTTAATTATTATATCAGCCAACAACCTGTCTTCCTCAAACTTGGCTATGAGCTGAAGCTATAATCCTCTTGAATATGAATATCATAAATAATCTGGGGATCATGTCTTTTGGCACAAATAATCCTACAATGACATGGGGAGAGGAATTAAAGATTCTCTTACCTTGCATAACCATTTGGTTTAGGTCCAATTCAAGCAAGCTATTACCTATTACTCTGGCCAAAAGTATCTCCTCATTCTGAAGAAATTATGCTCCTCTAAGGCCATGAAGCTTCCCACTAAGCTTCGTGTGGTATTTAAAACCAATCCAAGTTGCAGTAGAAAACTAAAAGAACTTTATATGTTAGATAGATGAGTAAGTAAGGGAGATTTGTAGTGCAAAACAGTACACTGAAGATTAGGTAAACCGGAGGCTAACTACATTGCTGAATAAAGTAGTGTAAACTGAACTGAAAAGAATGAAACAGCTTTGGGCCACCAGAATTTTGAAAATCTGGAGTCTGCAACCTCTGGCTGAGAGATCAGGATTTTAAAGTGCATTCTGAGAAGCTTTCATCTTAGAAGATTAAGTAGAATTTAAAAAAGTACAAACTTTCAGCCCTGGCCAGTGTGGCTCATTGGTTGAAGTGTTGTCCCGTGGACTGAAATGTTGCGGGTTTAGTTCCTGGTCAGGGCACGTACCCAGGCTGTGGTTTCACTCACCTGTCTGGGCTCATGCGAGAATGCAACCCATCAATGTTTCTCTTTCTCTCTTTCTCTCTCAAAGCAATTAAAAAATTGCCTTTATATGAGGAAGAAAAGAAAAATCTTCCATGGTCATATGTGTTCAAGCAACTCTGAACATAATGTCTCCCTTTTGCAGACTCGTAGTGCATGTGAAGACATGAAAGCAGCGTTCTTCAAACGGGGACTGTCCGCATCAACGTGCGCAAGATAGTTCAGTGGAAGGTAGGAAGGGAACTCCGGAACGCTTTCTTAAACATTTTTAAATATTTTATATGTGTTTTTATTTTTGTGTATTTTATAATGCAAATAACGACAAAATAGTGCAATTATTCAATTTATGTATGAATACATACACATATAGTGGGGATAAATTATTATTGATGAAGCATATGAAAAAATTGCAGACATTTTTATTAGAGGATCTTAGAATTTTTGCAGTAAAGCAACATCTCTTTGAACTTATACCACCATAAGGCGATTTTATGTGTATGTATATACCATTGATTATGAGCCAATGAAGCCCACTTTGCGAATCACTGTTTTACAAACCAGATGGTTTTTTCTCCCCTCAGTCAATGTGTTTTCACTTACTATATCTACCAACAGGAGAATGACAATGACCTGAATTTTTCGGGTGTTTTGCAAATTTAATTATTCCTGGAAAGTCTTTATCAGAGAGTATCTAACTAGAGAAAATGCATCATGAAGTGGTATTTCTACTTATTTGCAAGATAAGAAGTTAGCTTGCCAAACTTTAATGGATGCTGTTCAAAGGCAGGAGATTCCTGGGGCAGAGATGAATGACAGACTAACTGGTAGCCAGAGTATCAGCATTTTATTTATTTTATTTTTTGTCAACTCTCTAAGCTCCAGGTCCCGCAGGGAGACATGATGTGGGGGGCCAGACGGCGGCTGCACACATCATGAGCTGCTTCCAGGAGACAAAACCTGAGTTTAGGGAGCCTGGATCTTTTACAATGGGGAAAAGCGATCTTCCTCTTTGCTTAAAGATACACTCTGTCTTTCAATGTTGTTCACTACACAAACATCCTTGAAAAGACAATCTTGCACTGGCAGTAAGTGCCTCTGCTTGCAAGATGTGCAGAAACTCTAGGGCTTCGTGGAGAAATGGCTCTCAGTTAGATATACTCGTGGATTTGGTTTCACAAAGAGTAAGCCAACATAGCCTGCACCTAGCACAGTGATCTCTTTCAAACCCTTCCACACAAGATCATCTTCACGGATACCCAACCAGTGCAAACACACAGAGCCCTATGCTCAGAAACACTACCCCCACTGTAGTTTAATGGTCTGTGGTTACTCTCTTAAAACTGTTAATGATGTCACCTTAGACTTAGGTTTTGTAAGTGATGTTGTATGAAATAATAGAGTTACTGGAGTCTTAGGTTATGCCTAACCCAACTCCTGCCCACCTCTCTGTCTCCTGGGAATAGGTTCTAGACCATTTGCCATACCATCCTATGCCCAGCTTCCTCACACCAGGAAGACTGCTGCTTTCTCTCTCTGGGCAGCTACTGGGTTGTATAGGTTGAGGAAAGCCCTCGTTTGCAGTTGCCCTGCTCCCCACACAAGGACTTAGGGTGGGACATGGGGGCAACCATCCCACCCTAGGCTGGCAGTCACCCATGTATTCAGAGGGTGACCAGACCAGGCTGAGACGATGTATGAGTGGGAAAAAGCCCCTAACCCCCTCTGATAACCCTCTCAGTACGCTGAGGGCTGGGGATGCATTCTGGCATGTGTGGGGGTTTTAACGACAGGGAATTGCCTGTTCAGCACGGTTGAAGTGGCAGGCCTATGGGAAGAGATGTCTGTCTGGTTTGACTTTCCCAGAGCCCGTCACAGTATGAGTTGGGTGCAGCATGTCCACCTATCAGCTGGCAGGAAGGGTTGTCCAGTATGCCCTGGGTCGCAGGCAGGGGGCTTCAGGCACAAGCAACAGTTTACATTGGCCCCAGGAGTACCCCAGTTTCCAGCGGAGCATTTCTCCTGCTGAGTCCATGGCCACAGGGCCCGGTTTTCTGTCTTCCAACCTTCCTGAGTCCGGTTTACATTGTCTATTCTATCCAGGGTGAGAATCCTTTGGGGATTAGCTGTGAAATGCAAATTGTATAATTTTGGTACTTCTTTAAGTGAGCTCATCCTCTTATACTTCCAGTTAAAACTGGTATAGTATAATATGAAAATAAATGGTTAAATTCATGCTAATAATTTCATAATTTAACTTTACTTGGAGTGTCATTAAATAACAAAAAAACACATAATGACAACTCAAAAAAAGAAACAGCAAAAGAAAGGAAAAGTTTATATTTAGTATTTTTCCTTGCCTTTTCAATGAGGACCCTCACATTTTCATTTTGCACTTGGCCTCTATAGTTTAGGCAGCTAGCCCTGCTCACACAATGTATCTCTGCTTCACTTCACCCAAGGTCCTTTACCTCAGAATTAACTGATTTTGAAAACTGTTAGAGGAGATCCCAGACTCTGCATTTGTATCATACTCTTTTCTTTCTGCTTTTGCAGTGGGAAGAGAGCCCCTGCTTTTATACAAGGCCAGCTATCGCCTTGTATCCTGAACCCTTTACTCTTGTTTTTCTTAGGGAACTTCACTTGCATTGATCCTTTCTCTTACCTGAATCATAAAATCCTCACATTTCCACCTCTTTTGTGTGATTCCCAGGAATATATGATACACTTTAGTATCATGCCTTGTTAACTTGAACACACACAAGCAAAAATCGTATGCAAAACAAAAAAAATCTTTTGACTTCACAATGCTGCTATAGCTGCCTTTCCATTTCTGTGCTCTTTCATAGCAAATATTCTCAGGAGTTTATATGCTCACTTCTTCCCACCAGCACTTCACATTCATTCATCTTCCCACTCCACTCCAGATACACTTCATACGCCTCCACTGAAATTGCTTATTAAATTACCAAATGGTTCCTTAATGCCAAATTCTGTGCTCACTTATCTAGACCCCATCATATGCAACTTTTCAGCAGCATTCAACATAGTTGATGATCCCTTCCTTCTTGGAAGTCCATGGCTTCATTGTTCTCGCTATTTATCCACTTTGTTGGCTATTTATCAATCTTTCTCTGCTGGCCTTCTTTTCTACCAAGACATTAGACATTGAAATGTATCCAAAACTTAATACCTGTCTCTCTAATCTTTTTATACCATCTCTCTCTCATTTTCTATTTTTCCTACAGTTCTCATCTTCAGATTATATATCCAACTGCTTCATCTCAGATGTCTAAAGGGCATCTCAGAATCAAGATGGCCAAATACAACCATTCATTTTCCCCAGATATGCTGGGCTCTGTCTTTTTGAGCTCAGTAAATGATATTATCTAATCAGCTACTCAAACCCTTGGCTTATCTTCCTGTATCTTTCACATGCTGCCAACCAGTACTGTTTTCAAACCTATCAAACTAGTTGGAATCTCTTCTCTTTTCCATGAGCTCTGATACCACTGTAAACTAAGCTACCAATAGCTCCTGCTGTAAGAAGACTCTTTATTAGTTCCTAATTTCACACTTGTCCTCTGTAAATCTGTCAACAATCTGAGTGATGTTTTAAAAACATAAATTAGATTATGATAGTGTTCAACTAACTCTTAAAATGAGTATCATGGCTTATGAGTTCACGAACTACTTAGGACAAGCCTACATTTCTAAGCTCATCCTGTGTTATTTTCCCAGCATATTTCAGGCACACTGGTCTCATTTCTACACAACACAGAGCTCATTTTCTGGGGGCGGGGGGCAGGCACCTTAGGGAACTGACAGATATCTGCAACAGTACTTGGAATGTAGTGTTGAATAGATGTTAAGTAAATGCATGCATTGCTTATTTGTCTATCTTTCTAAACGTGGGTTTTTATGTGCCTACTATGTCATTATTTGAGGATAAATTTAATATTTTCATACTTGCAAAATACTACAAAAATCTCTATGAAACACATGCTTTCATATATAATAAACTGTTTTTAAAGTTTCTCATTTCATTGCCTTAAACAAAAAAACTTGTTACTTTAATGTTGTGGTTTGGTTGTTTCCGTTAGATGCTTAGTATAATTGATTGGTAGAATCATGGTTGTGGGAAGCCATATAGCTTAATGTAATTCCTGAGGACCAGGAATTAAAATACGTTCTGACTTTATGCCTCTATTATTATTGACCCCCTTAACATTTTTTATCTAGAGAATGATATTAGTATGTATTTACATCAGGGATGAGCAACTTTAGGAAGCAGGGTATCATGCAGCTCTGTCCTACTTATGGTAAAATGAGAGTAAATAGTAAATGCGAATAGGCAGATGCACTGGAGCATTGACATTTTTATCCGCCCTTTTATATTTTGGAAATTCCAATGTATTAAATCACTTCCTCTATGTAAATTTGGATGCTCTCTAGAGGACAATTCAATTACATGAATAAGATAACCAAATTGTCTATTCGTTAAGAGCATCAAAAGAATAGGTAGAGGGCTGTAGATTTTTGGAGCCTAGGATACTTCAGAAGTTGACTGAGCCAGGTAATATGTGACAGTGAGGCACAAGGGACAGGACTCTCTCTTTCTGCCAAGCACAAAAGACTAAATCCACTCATCTTCAAGTCCGTTTCCTCTGGGAAGCCTCTCACATTTCTCAAATCTCAAATTCCCTTATCACAGGACTTATTGTGCTGTACCAGCTTTTCACTCTGCTATATCTTCTATTAAGTTATAAACTCTGTGGGGGTGAGAACTATAGATGCCTATGGCCACTTTCCTATGAAGTGAATTAATGAATGAATGGATGGATGGATGGAATTGAATGAATGAATGAATGAATGGAGTGTTAATGTAACAGTTTATAATCATCTGGAAGAATAGCATGGAGCTATAAGAAGAGCTATGAGAGAGTTTCTCTTACATTTGACATTTTATTTGGATTAGATAAAGGAAATTTTTAAAACCCAGGAAAAATGTTTCATATATTATTTGTTCCCTGAATGAGGTAGTTTGCTGGGATATGAGAGTTAAAAAAGAAAGAAAGAAAGAAAGAAATCTCTGGATAAAGTCTTGACTTTATTTCTTATTTTAGGTTAATTGGTTATGGTTTATAAAATTAAGAAAATATCTGACTTGAAACTTAGAAATAAAGTTAGCAAAATATTAGCCACTCAATTAATGGTAGATGTTGTCAAAATTTGCTTGTAATTCTTGGATGGTGCAGAAACTTTGCAAAGTTTCATAATAATATTAAATACTGAGATTCTTTTTCATTCTTTTCCAGGACTTAATTCATGCTTAAGGCAAAACAATGATCTTTAGAATATATAATAAATAGAATAAAACAATGATCTCTAATAATAGTTCTGTTATATTATTAATTACCAAGACTTTGCATATTCCAATATACTCTGATAGGATATATTTTTTTCTATATCAGACTTCTAAGTTGAAGTTTCAAGGACTTGAAGTTAGAATTTTTAGTTTTAAAGGTAGTCCACACCTCGCCTTTGAAAGTAGAATTAACATGGTATTACTCCTCCTAAAATTCACACAAGTGTTCAAGAAATTAACTATGCTAAATAATGGCTCTTTTCACACCTGCCTACCCTCTTAACTATACCCTTGTAGTAAACATTATGTGCCATACTCATTACATGCCTTTTTCATACCCCATTCCATTTCTGCCATCTCCTCAATCTGCAGATGCAGATTGTGCTATATGAGGTAATCTGTTTTGAACAAAACAAAAAGTGATTGCATTCAACCCATATGTGCACCATTTTCCCCACTCTGGAATTAGATTCTTCAAACTTACTTGAAGTAATCATATGTAGTAGTGTAAACACCAGATTTAAAAAGAGATTAGGCTTTTGTTTTGAGAAGGTTAATTGGTTAATATGAATCATTAAAATAGATTTTCAGAGGTGAATCATTGATTCATAGTTAAGTAAAGTATTTTATCCAAAATAAACTTCTCAAAGAAAAAAAAATGAACAGAAGTTATTACCCTCTGAAAGTTCAGTGGTGATGTTGGTCCAGTTCTTAGTTTACCCATGGACTGGTAGTGGCCAGTCTTGAAAATTACACCAAATTTGGCATTACTGATGAGAGCCTCACCTGAAAGGGAACGTGTAAATGGTCCCAGGGGTCTGGTTCCAGAGAGTTGTGCTAACTCGGGGATTAAGTACAGGTGAACTTTTGTAAACTTTTGGTAATTTCATAATACATAACCTTCCCAATTCAATCAGTTAGATGAAATAAATACTTCTGACCAGTAATGTGCACAGTACACAGAGGTTATGTCAAGAAGTATACTATTCAGAGGACATTGACATGTAGACTTAATCACCCTTAGCCTAATTTCTCTCCACAGAAGGTAGGTTGAATTGCATTCCTATTTATTCGGGGAGAATTGATGCTTATGTGGACACTGGTAGGTTAATGATGATTTTTTAAAAATCTGCCAGGGTCAAGTATATCTTTGGTGAACCATACCAATTTTTACTTATCAAATTTCAACAAAGATATATTGGAATAACTCAAGCATATTTCTGAAGAAATCAGAACTCAAATATAATTTAAAGATACAATATAATCTTCATTTAAGAATGGATATCATTATTAACAAAAATTCTCTGTGTAAATTTAATTTACCAGAAATACCTGACATCACCCCCACCCTCCCACCCCTTTGCTTCTTTAAATAGTTGGGATGCATTTGTCAGATCCTGTGTTCCACCCCATGTATACTGTAGGGACTAGTACATGACCCATATCCTTTTGTTCGCATGTGTGCTCATGCATTTCTCTGTGTGCTTGTATGTGTGTGATGCAGTTTTTGTTGGTCCTATTGGCTAAGCTGATAATGGCTTCTTGCAATATCTTTGCTTAGGTGTGTTTGTATTGGAGTTCCTCATGCACTTTCTACAATATCTCAAAGTCCAACCACAGTTACTCTCAAGCTTGGTGACCTAATTGCAAATCTTTGCTTATCTGTTTGGTCATTTGCTTTCTTCTCATGTAGTATTTTCCATTTTCCCATACTCCCCTAATTTTTCTCCAGATTTGGGCTTATCCATATTTGTTTATATAATTGTTCATATCCATGTTTCAGATGGTGACCCTATCTGATCCTAGGCAGCCTGTTCGAGACTTGCAGGGATCTATTGTCTGTGGCTATCTCCTTCAGTTATTAATCTAGCCACTCTGCACTAAGCACACAGGCTTAAGTACCACAGAGTGGGGCAGAATCCCTCCTGGGGTCGGGGCTATTGTTTCCCCTCAGGCTGCTGCTGCTTGGAGACGACTGGTTTACATGGGCAAGATGGCTGCTGCAGTATGGGGGCTGACTCTGCACTGAGATCCTGGTGGCTGCTCTCTCAGTTCTTTCCCCAAAACTTCTGTCCCCAGTTTCTCCTCAAGCATCTCTAGCACACTCTGCTCCCCACCCCTTTGTCAGAGCCCAGGGTAAGTAATGGCAAATGAAAATTTATGTGTTAGTGCTTTAAACATCTCTTTGTGTCTCCAACTATATCTATCTCTGGCAAAGAGCAACCCTGCTGCTTTTCACCACTGGATGTTATCTGTGTACTTTCCAGGCTCTGGTGCTCTAGGCTGGGGTCCCAGCTTAGGGTTTAGACCCCGCACTTCTCAGTGATCCAACCAGCCACTTAAGTTATCCCTCCAGAGCTTCAGCTGCCACCTGTGGCTGCCCAGCCAGCCACCTCATGTCTCCACTGTACTCCCCACCAGTCACGTTGTGCTGAAGCTGATTTTTCTGTCTGAGGTTATAGGGATTCTCTCTCAATATTGTTTAGTTGTTTGCTCTGGGTGATTTCACCACAATTAATTGTAATTCCACATTGTTCCTGGGAAGAGGTTAGTGTGATTTCCACTCACTTCTCCACCATCTTGGATCCCTCTCTCTTGGAAGAAGTTGGACTTTGATGCTAGTACAAAAATGGCCTCATCTTAGCCCACAAGTAGTTCTGGAGTAAGATGACTTTTATAACTGTCCCAAAGTAGGGGAAGGAGGCTTACTTTCATCAATTTTGGTGGGATGAATGCTTCAATCCAGCAGGTGCTGGAGAATCTGGGTGTATTGCAGTTTCTGCTATGGTCTACCCCTTACACAACTTGGATCCACCTGTTTGTGTTATTTCTGGGAGCAGCTCTTCAGGGTCCTGGTGGGCCTATTTTCATGGGAGAAATTTATCACAGGACTATTAGCAGCAAAAATTCAAGACTTTGAATCTGCTGTTGGTATGAGGCTAAAATTGTTATCATGATTTATGACTTTTCTACTTTCCACTCTTGATTTCCTTCATTCATGATTAGCTCATTCAGACCATAATCCATGAGGAATCTTAAACCCTGGTCAGTGTTTTATTCTCAGGTTATGGCTATTTTATTTGTCCATATACCATTTAAATGGGGAAAATGAATTTAAACTAAGCACCCAGTTACATCACCTAACTACCAAATATAGTCTTCCTGCCACCCATGTGTAACAACAGTCCTTCCTGCTCCTCATAGACAGGGTCAATTCCACTTTCCATGCAGTGCATTCTTTTCTTGCACTCTGGTATCTCAGTACAGAGTCTAAATTACCCAGGTGATAGCCACAACTTGAAATTTGCTGAGCCTATTACTGTATTTTGCTGACAGAACCATTCTCCTTCTGGACTCACAAAACCTAGAGTTGCAGAGTGGAAAGTGCAAGTTTTCCAAGTGAGTCACTGAGAGTGATGGTAAGTGGAGTCATTTCTGATTTCACTCTGTGTTCTCCAACCTGTACCTATTGGGAACAGCAAACTACAGAAAGATCATTGTTTTATAGTACATACTATATCCTGCAGGATGGTGCACATCCTCACAATATATCACCTTTGACCTGATACCTCAGCTGTGCCTTCAAATTCCATTCCCTAGTTTAATAGGCCAGCAGCAACTTTGGGTGGTACGGTATGTGATAGGATGAGTGGATTACATGGTCAATGCCAACTTCCGAAGTTCCTTTGATATAAATTGAGTCTCTGTCATTGATACAATGTTATGTTCTATGAGATTCCAGGTTGTTGAATCAAATACTCTGATAGCACTTATCAGTAGTTTGCTAAGGGACAGCTTAGCAAAATCCATAGCAGAATATATATATTGATTCCACTCAAATTAAATGTCTGACCTCACCAAGATTTTAGGTGTCCAAGGAAGTCAAGTTACCATCAATTAGAGGGTTGGTCACCTTGAGGGAAAGTAGTTTATCAATGACTCAACAAGGGTCACTGAGGCTCATAAGCTGAACACTAGGTAGCAACAGTACCTAGATCAGGTGAGAGTGATCCCATGGTGTTGTACCCATTTATAGCTTCCATACTTGCCATCATGTACTCCTGTGCTAGCACTAGCCAATAACAAAGGCTAAGTGATTTTAATGGCTATGTAAAACCATTTAGTTGCTTTTGACTCCTCGGTGGAGGATGTTCTCTGGTGGACATTAAAATGGCACACAAAGAACTTTACATTTTGTTCCGGTACCCATGGTGTACTTATTTGTTTATTTATTTTTAAATTTTTCCCATTTTTCATTTATAGTCTATATACAATGCAATATTAGTTTCAGGTGTACAACATAGTGATTGGACATTTATATAACTTATGAAGTAATCACCTCAGTAAGTCTAGTAAGAGGAGTTTAACATAAAACTATGGTAACTATCTATTTGATAGTAAGTAACTCACACCCTAAAATGTCTTCTGTGCTAGTAATACAGATTTTACATTGAAAGAGCATGTGCGAGGTTGAAACAAAAATCTATGAATTGGATGTTGAACTACATATGGGGAATATTGGAGGATACTGTGGTACCAGTGTTACTGGTGAGATAACCCCCAACCCCCATCTTCTATTTTTGTCTTTGGAGTTAGAAGGGTTTGTGTTTAAGATCGATCTCACTCTGTACCTGGGATTCAAACAGAAAGAACGTAACATATAGTGTTATTTGGTTACCTACCTCTTATATTACCAAAAATAATGACTACATATGGAGGGCAATAAAATGTTATGGCTATTTCAGTTTTCTTTTTGTGCATTTTGCTGTTAAGCTTAGTGTCAGACTGATATTTCCATCCAACTAAGTGACATCAGCTAGTAGAAAGAGTAGGCTCTAAGCTGGTGAACCGGGGAGCAATTAGCACTAAATGTACCAAATATAAATATTATAATTTCAACCCAAAACTACTTCCAGTGAGAGGAATACTAAATGTCCTTGTTATGTCTCCATGTGTGTGTCTTCAGAGAACTAAGGGCTGAAAGTTTCATTAGTATACATTGGAAAGAATATTAACTATAACTTTGAATTTATGGAACACTTTGCTACTGAATTCATACCATGAGTGTCACAGAGATTAAGGGACTGAACAATATTCAGAAAGTAGGCAAAAGAGACCCATTTGCATAAGTACTATTTCATCAGAGGTATAATTTCTCTTTAGTGGAGTGCCAAGTGACTGCTTCAGTAACAAACTCAGGTCTGTGGGAAACCTGGTTTGATTCTTGTGTTTCCAAACCAAAAGTGGCTCTTCCAAGGCTAAGCCTTAGGTATGACACACTGTACTATATCCAGACCCCTTCACAGGGTTATTATCTTCCCTACTGGTTTAATTTATGTATTTAATTTTAGTTTCCAGGGTGCAATATGGCTAATTACTTGAGAACTGCAGAAATTTATAAGTGAAAATTTTACTTCTGTAATTTGTAACACATTAAGTATAATAATGTACATTTAATTTTCTCAAAAAAGATAATTATGCTAATAGAATTATTTGAATAAAAATTTGTACTTTGTGGTACATTATAAACTCTACCTACTAATTTACATTAATACAAGTCAGTAAAGAATTTTTAATAAGCCATCTCAACCCTGTGTGGGCAAGTCTGGAAAATCATAGAATCACCATCCTTGCCCTTAACATCCTTCAGAGGAAGGGGTGTGGCAGTCTACTGGAAGGCCAGGGTTCCTTTTAGATAAAAATTCATAGGAAATATTGTCTAGGTGTAATGTGAAACAAAATTTGGAGGTATGTACTTTGGTGGAGGAAATAAACTGATTTCTGACTATCTGAGAATGAAGCCAGCTTCTTTGTAAGAGTTGTATGTCTGAGCATTTTGTGGAAGGATGTATTTTCTCTGTATCAATTGTTTAAGCAGAAGAGTGTATCAATTGTTTAAGCAGAAGAGTGGTTTTTAAAGTGAAATTCAGACTCCGAATAGGTTCTAAATAGACATGATAGAGTATTGAAGTTGAGGGAAGGTGAAAATTAACATTAAGAACCAAGTAATTTGAGTCTATTTTTGTCAGTTTTTTCACATATTCTACATGAGAATTATTTTTTAAGTGCCTTTGTGTTCCTTCTCCTTTTTAATAAAGCCACTCATGTGCAGAAAGTCAGACTTCTGAATCACCATTGGGTATGCAGTACAATTAATATACTTCAATGAAAGGCCATTAATAGTCTTTAGTCAGTGGAACACTCATCTTCCATAGACAATAGTTTGGTTGGATTTTATTGCAGTATTCTTAAGTGAATTTGGTTTTTGCTTATAGGTGTATACTTATTTGTCCACTTAGATGAATACCATGACTACAGAGTGAGTAAATTTTCTCATGTTTTTTTTTTCTTCTGTTATGAACACATTGAATGATTTCTCAAATGGATCTATTATGTGCCCATTATGGGTTTGCTTTATGTCAGGTGCTTATTATTTGTAATGGAAACTATGGGGTAAACCAGGCCTTCATGGAGTTATCACACATGTGATATCTCAAATTTAAATGGCTAACAGTAGAACTATCCATTATTTTTTCTGTCCACAAAGTTAATAAGCTATTAGGACAGTATCCAAACAATACAGAAGTATAAAGAATGAAGAAAGCTTGCTATAAGGTCATGACCAAGAGCAGACATTTGAAGTGTAGAATCAAAAAGACTTGGGCACAAATCTTGCCTTGGATATGTATTAGTTCTGTGTCCTTGGGCAAGTCATTTTCATTTTCTAAGTCTTAATTTCATCATCTTATTATAAAGACAATTATAATAAGTCTGCCGGCCATTGTTAATATAACACCAATGGTTTGTGCAACATCACTGTAACCTGGCAGATAAGGAGAGTGGATTGGAATGTGCATGGGTGAACAATGACGACTTCACTGTACTAGTCAGTCGGAGCATTAGAGGCTGTGAGTGAGCCTGTTACTGCGTGGCCATCCATTCAAAATGACTGTGCTTGTAGAGCAATGAATCTGACTCAAATTGTGTGTGAAGCTTGAACATTCCTCTGTGGAAACTATTTGGATGACTCAGAAGACTGCAGTTATGGGCAACTGGTGATCCACAGCTTCATCACAACAATACACCCACTGGTGCATCAAGCCTCCTGCAGAGTTTTTGGTGAGAGATCAGATCACCCAGGTGACTCGGCACCCCCACAGCCTAGATTCGGTGACCTGTAACTTCTGGCTTTTCCCCAAACTAAAATCCCATTTCAAAAGGATGAGTTTTCAGAATGTTGAGGAGATTCAGGAAAATATGAAGGGGCAGCTGATGGCAATTGAGAGAACTGTATGAAGTCCCAAGGTGCCTACTTTTAAGGTGACTGAGGCATTATTGTCCTGTGTACAGTTTCTTGTATCTTGTATCTTCTTCAATAAGCATCTCTATTTCTCATAATACATGGCTGGATACTTTCTGGACTGACTTAGTATTAACAATTCCTGGTACATAGTAAGCATTCAATAATTAGTAGCTATTGAAAATATGTTTTATGAATTAGTAGCTCACTTTACATGTGCATATGCAGTTTTGCATTTTTAAACAAATTTTCTATCTTAACTCAAAATTTTTTTAAAAAATTGTTACATTTATTACCAAATTGTAGAGAAAGTTCAAAACATTGCAATAATTTTTAAAAAATTAGTCCACCATCATGGTTTACTTTATAATGTAGAGTGCCACTATGCTTCTTCAAAAGCAAGCAAACAATGTGGCTGGTGACATTAAAAACTTAAATTTTCCATAAATAGAAATAAACTGTAGAATCAAAATGTTTGTCATCCAACTTATTTTAGAGTTGAGAAAACAAGCAAGGAAAATGAAAGTGAAGGTTAGCAAGACTTATTTTTTCTTTCAATTATCTTTCTATAATTTAAAATTTGGAAGAAAAATATAATTCTCTTCAGTACCTTTTAGACACTCGTTTAATTTCATGCGATGCTTTTTAAATATACAAAAGATAAACTCAGGAAGAGTCGAGGTAAATCTATGTAAATACTCCACAAATGCTAGTGACATTCTCATACCACTTTCTTGTACTATTAAGATGTTTACAATTTAGCCTCTTGTTCATGGGAAAACTTTCTTTTCCCTTTTTGATGATATTTACATTTACTTTTTTACATAAGAATTCTGGTAAAAATCAATGGTAGCACTAAGCCAAAATCTGAGACATTTCATGACAGACTCATGAGATCCGTTCTCAAAGAGTGTAATCAAAGTCATTGCTCTCTGGTGGGGAGTGTGATGCTTTCAAGTTAGTAATGTTGGCCTTTCATCCTGCAGCTTCAATAACCATTTTTATTAAACAGGAGAAAATTAAATTTTAATACATGTACATGGGGAATTCATTTATGCATGAAAATTCCCTCAGTAATCTTTTTCAAGAGTTTTAATCTTTGTACCTGAGAACTGTTTGCCTATAAAATACATTATAAAGTTAATACTACATTAATACTAAAGAAAAGTTCTCTCATGCTTCTGGGCCTTTGTGCTACAGTGAAAGCTACTTACATTCTAGTTTATGGGAAATCCTAGTCTTTTGGTATTTTCTTTGTCTAATGAGCTCACAAGAGATGTTACCTAAACTTTGGAAAATTATGGGTGTTTTACTAATTGTTCCTCTAAATTAGTCTATCTCAGGTTACTCTGTCCTTGGACAGTTAATTGTTCCTTTCTCTGCATTTCCATAACACTGTTCACATTATTGTAGCACAGAACACACTGCTGTTATAACTACCTGTTTACTCTGTCGTTTCCTACTAGACTTGGAGCTACTTGAGTGAGCTTGTAGCCTTCATTGTTAATAGACCAATACCAAAGTCTGGTGAGGATCCAGACTAGACTTGGCATGTGGTAATATCATGCACTAATACATTTTCCTCGAAGTTTATTGCTTTAGGCAGTTCTTAGGGATCTAGGTAAGGTTTTTGAGGTAATAGGCTATGTTGGGATAGATGGTAAGTGGGGAACTAGCATTTATTGAATGAATACCTCCTATTTTCACTGTGTAGGCTATGCCACTCAAATGTCACAATAACAACTGCAAAGTGGAAGCATTGATACTATATATATATATATATATATAGTATATATATACTATATATATATATATAGTATATATATATATAGTATATATATACACACATACATACATACATGAGTGTGTTCTCCAAATACACTTTAGAAATCTGCTCAGTTTCACAAAGGTCCTACGGAATCAGGACTTAAAATAATAACTTTTGCTTTCTAAAGCCATTATGCCATTATACAATCTTCTGGCCAGACATACAAGTCAAGGTTAGGGAATGAGTGGCAGTTAAAACAGAGCCAGGACAATTTCTAAAAGGATAAGGTACATCAAATCACAAGGGAGTAACATTTTACTCATAACATAATAGAAGGAAAAGGAATTTTCTATTATACATCTTTAGACACCATTTGTTAATTGATTGTTTATTGCATTTTATATGTCAAAAATTATACTAGGGTACAAAGATTAATGAGAATTTGTCTCTGATTTCAAAGGGATTTTGCTACCTTAGTGGAAGAAGATGAAATTTTAGTCATATACATTTTCTGTTATAGGGGTTATAAGTGTCTATGAATTATATATGAGACAATGTAAGGGGTCATTTAAAAACATGAACACTAGCATTAGACAGACTTGATTTAAGTTCTGACCCTGTTATTTAAATAACTATAAAATCTTGGGCAAATTATATACTCTTTGCATCAACTTCTTCAGCTGTAAAATTGGAAAAATAACACTAATTCCCTTATATGACTGTTTTGTAGATTAAGTTAGATGTATGTCTTTCACATAGAAAAGTACTTATTATCAGGCATTATTCTGTGCAGGCTATACTACGTACACAAAGTGAGGTAGGTGATTGCTAGGTAGACAACACAAAGGAAAACTTTCACAAACTGCACCTTATGAGAAAGAAAGCAGGAGGTTGGGTTTCGTTTAGTTAAAAAAAAATAAGAATGAAACATTAGGGACTCTCTGATAAACAGCATACATTGAAATTTTATAAGTTCCCCAAAGGCCTTGTCTCCTGCCTAAAGGTATTAAAAATGGATATGGAGACATTTTTATATAACCAAACTTCATATGCATTCTTTTAGTGTCAGGTTGACAAAACAAAGTAAAAACACTTCCAAGTCACCCATTTCTTGTTGAAATATTTTTTAAATCCAATGTGCATATATAATTTGAATAAAATCGCCAGTAATTGTGTTGACACATAGCTTTCAACAGAAAGTACAGAATAAACTAATCCTTTCAAAAGAGTAAATAGTGAGTATGTGGGAATATATAATGGAATCCAGTCATATTATAGCATTGGTGGGACTGGTTACCATGTATTTAAAGGAGTTATAATAAACTAAAAAAAAGATTACTGAATCTATAGAGATTCAATCTTCTCTAAACACAATCCATTTTATAGAATCCTCTAGATATGTACTAAATAACCAATTCGTGGTCACATGTAACTCACACTCATTAAAATTGAACTTGGTTTGTGACCTTACTAATCTTCAAAATGCACCAAAGGAGTTACTATGTTTGATCAAGCAAACATTTGGAATTCTTTTTTTTTTTAAATAAATATTTGGAATTCTTTTTAAAAAGTCATAGAATATTTGTTATTTGAGAAAAGATTATCTACCACTTCTTTCACTACGATGGCAGCTAAGTCTTCAGGTCTGGCTGATGTCTTCTCTGACCTTTCATCGGGTGTCTCTAGGAAGATCAATTCATGGACTTCCCTTGGGGGCTAAATCTATTGTCCAGTTGTTCAAAGTATTATAGAAATCCTTTTTTTAGCCCAAATATAAATTCAAAGTACTATTTCTTTAGCACTAGAGGACTGATCTTTTCTGTACTGTATTGGGAGAATGTGAGTAACTCCCTTACTTCATTTATATTTTTAACTTGAAGTTATAGACTGTGATCAAGTACCCACTAGTCATCTTTTTTGTGGCCTCCTAGAGAGATATGGTACTCTCTCAGCATTTCTCTACTTTTTATCATTCAACCTTTTTGTCAGTTCTGCTACCTTTTCCCCTCCAGGCATTTCTGTCCCTTTCATTAACTTGCAGGGACTTGGTCTGTATCACAATATCCCTTCTGATTGTCACACTAGGACTAAGTGGCCCTTGATATTCAACTGCCACACAGCCCTTTTGTCATGTAGTCCCTGTATAGTACCTCTACCAGCTGCATTTTTCTTTCTCTGTAATGCTAGTGATACTCAAGAGATAGTTTGCGTGCCTACAGTCACATTCTAAAGCATTCAAAATTCTGCCTTTTTCTAAGGATGAACATTCATTTGACCTGGTAATGAGAATACAGTTGATTTTATGCTTCTAAACTTGTTCTAATGGTTTTACTGGGACAAAGTCTGGAGGGCCAGCATATATTATAAACATTATGTAAAGGGAAGAATTTTTTGAAAAATAAATTATTCTTTCTCAAATGTCTTTCTTAGATTATCATGCACTCCGAACTTAAATATTTGTAGAAAAATGTATGTATATAGTATACATAAAGCATTAAGTCAAAGAATGCAAAACTTAAAAATATTAGTGGAAAAGTTGCTTTACTACATAGGTACAGATAATCTGACTTGTCTAAATCTTTTGTTTTTTTTTTCTCTGTAAAACTAAAAATAATAACAATATATCATGTGATTGTTTAAAAGGTTTGATGATATCATCTATGCAAAACATCTAGTAAGGAATCATTCAACAGCACTTCTTATATTTTTTTCATTCTTATAGGGGACACCTGATAATTTGGTTACCCAGTAATCAAATATTATTCCTATGTGAGGAAGGTTTCAAAATAAAAAAAGAGTGTAGAGGTTAAAAAGACTGTCCCAGAGTAGAATGAAAAGGGAAATAGTAGCTTTGCTCACCTGCAGAAGTTACAACATTGTCTCCTGGGATAGGTACCCAAAGATGTAGAGTTAAAGATGAATACTTGTAAAATAGTGGGAGGTTATGACGTAGCAAAGTAAAATACCTGTTCTTAGTAGAAGGGTTCTGTGGAGTTATATATGTGTAGGCAGGTAACTTCTTGGCTTCCCAATATACTCATTTGCCTCTTCAACTCAAGGGGACGATCTGGTTCTGTTTAATTTCCCATCCGGTTATGGAAATTCTCAATAGTAAGGTGAGGACAAAGATAGGACTCTGTCTCTCTCTTTTTTTCCTAAGAGAGTGCTATTCTTATTGCCTGGTACCCAGTGTTGTGAATAGCCTTTGTTATTTTATTTCCATATATTTTGCACACTTTTTTAGATGTTTCAGGTGGTAGGGTAAATCTGATCCCTGTTATTTCATCTTGACTAAACGTGGAAGTCAGTAATATAGTGGTAGTCACGTACCTAGGTACAAATCAAGGAACTTTTATAAGATTGTGTTCAAGGAACTTTTGTAGGTTGTGTTCTGATGTATTTGTCCCTATCTATTCTCTACAATGTACTCATAAAATATGAAATTCTTGCATAAGCAGAGTTGGTTTCTGTTGTGTGACTCAGCAATAAGAAGAATTTCAATCTGTTTAGTATGGCTTTTGTTGTAATTGTGGGGCTATAATCTCTACTTAACTGTTGGGGGGTCTAGATTCAAAGTTGATTTAACATATATTTCTTTCAAATGTTCATCTGGAATTCTGCCCTTGTTTGTTGGAGAGAGTAGTTCAGTGAAAACCAATAACTAATATATTTTATTGTTAAATATTTTGTTTATACCTGTTCATAGAGATATGTCATTTCTATATAATTATGGCATTATTTTGAACTGTTTATATTAGACATGAAGGGAGGACTTAGTTGATAACATGGGCATCATGGGGTTTTTCAGTGAATATGGATAACATTTATAGACCACAGAGAAATAAAGAAAAGGAGACATTTTTGGTACAGTAATTGTGGTTTCAGTAAAAAGACTATGGATGGGCCTTTCTCTTTCTTCTAAGCCTTCTAAGTATATTCATTTGGAGGTTAAAATGTCCCTAACTTATTTTATGAGAGGCTTCTGGAAAGACATGTTGATGCTACCATCATTAAGTTACCCAGGATCGTAATGGGGCACTACTACTGATAGGAGAGTACTGGAACCTGTTTAAAAGTATGTAATGGCTCCGCGTGTGTGTGTGTGTGTGTGTGTGTGTGTTCTTTAAACTAGGTACAACTAGACTCCTTGGCCTGAAATACAGTCATCTAGATGCTGTTATATTTGAGTAAAATTCTGACTCTTCCATTCTTATGCTCTAGGAAATTTGTTAATCACTCTGCTCCTCATGCTCCTGATCTATACAATGGGGATCATAAAGCTATGATGAAAATTACCCAAGATAATGCTCAATAAATGTTATCTATCATTATTGTTCACTCTCACACTAGAAATTTTCCAAATGTCACTCCATGCTATACCAAAGAATGCTTGCAAATTTGTTGTAAGAATAACTTTTAGGGGTTGCTGCAGTGCCAAAATTCAGTGTAAAGCAAAACCATGATCTTTTACTTATTTTTCTCTTATTTCCTATATATAAATTTTTCTGCCCTTTTCCAGGGTATTTGCTCTACATTGCCTTCATTTATTCATCATATCGCACTGGAAAGGCTCTATGAGCTTAACTTCTCAAGTAAAAACTCTTCATAGCTCACCAAAATATCATTTTTTCATTCAATTGCACCCTGAAATTGTGTATTTTACAGAATTCTTCACTTACTGCTTGAGTTTAAGTTGGGCAACAACTACTCTTTTGAAACAAAGTAAAAAATAAAATTTTCTCATTTGTCACTTGTACAAATATGGACTTTAGTAAATTTTTGGACTCTTTGGTACACATACTTTAGTATTTTGCACAATTATTCACTTTATTTTAAATAATACAATTGCAAAATAAGAGTATTTGCATACAGTGCTAATTTAAAACAGAGTTACAGGCCTTGATATTTTTATTTTATTGAAGGAAATATTCTATTTTTAAACTTTATTGTAATTCTTTCTATGTTTACTTTTGTATCAGAGGATGAGTTATATTTATGAAAAGATAAGATGAAGCTTTTCCTTTTATTTATTCAACTAGTTCTTTGTTCTTTATTTAAAGCCTTATAGTTGAAGGGAAACTGCATTTATATTGGAGAATAATATAGAACTTCTATAGTGTTGTAGTTTCCTATGTCTTCAGTCTTTACTGAACTTCTATAGGGTAATATATAATTTATATATTCATAAATATTTATAAGAATAAAAAATATATAATTTTATTAGCTAACTAAATCTCTCAAAATAAATAGAACAGCAGCTAATGCAAGAACAAGAGAGCCGTTTGTCTGAAGGCTATCAGAAATTAATGTAATGAGTCAGTTAGTATACACTTGCAGCAAAACCAATACATATTTTAAAATGTAAAACAGAATAAACTCAAAATTATGTAACATTTAACATTTAATTGACACACATTTATTTTCCTTTTGAACTTTAATTTTACGTGAATTAGGGTTTTTCAGACTCCAGTGTTTCCACACTACGTTTTGTGTCACTCCTTGGGGAGCCCTGGCCAAACTTGGTAACCAGTGTTTCTGACTAGCTCTCCTCATGCATCTAGCAGACACGCATGTTTGCGTGCCCCCTGGTGTTCTAACGAATAATGGTCTTTTATGAAAGGTTGTATTTCAATAGATATTATTGGTATTAGAAGGTAGTATATCATAGCTCTTAATGGTTCTGTATCAAAAAAGAAGTATTACTGTACATGTGCTGTGTTTAAGACACTGGCCTGGCTGCCAGAACAAAGAAAATATGACCATTGCTGTTAGGAAACTAAAAATCCAGTTTCAGAGATATGCATACACTTGTAAACAGTGAAAAGTTGTTATTAATATATTGAATATATACTATGTGCCAGCCTCTATCCAAAGCAAGTAAAAATATAATAGTGAATAAAATAAAGACCACAGAGTTATATGAATGGATAATAATAATGTCCTCAGGAAGAGTTTAACTGGTATGGGGAAGTGAATTGTGTGAATATCAACACAAATGTGTAATTAAGAAATTCAGCATATGGACATATATGTCTATTCAACAAAAATATAATAAAGTTGTCCTAGGACAAGTGTATTTAAAATGTGAGATTTTAATTATCAACTATAACTATTAACTGTGTGATTTTCAACTAAATTAGACTTTAAATTTAGATAAGAAACTCATTTGCTATAAAATATAAATTGAGTATTTTCTCTAAATAAAGCAAGTGGCTTTTCAAGGTTTAATGTGACAATTAAAAAATATCCATTCAGAGATTTTTTTAGGCCTATCAGTCTTAACCAGGAAGTATAGTATATCAGATTTGAGATTCAAACTTATCTTGGGCTAATTATTTAATATAACTAAAATTGAAGTTCCTCTTCTATAAAGTGGTGATACTCAGTATGTCTACTCTGGTCATTGGGGATATTTAATGAAATAATGAAAATTGTCAGGCATAGTATTATATATATGTGTGTATATATATTACATGTATCGCATATAGTCAGTCATATTGGATATTTAGTCAAATAATGAAAATTTTCAGGCATAGTAATATATATGTGTATATAAACATATATCACATAGGTATATATATTCACATATATTACATATATATTGTCAAGCATATATACACTATACATTTAATATTTTTCTATTAAATACTATTATTTGTAATTAATACAAAAATATCTGTTAATGTTATGAAGACTTTGCATTTCTTTTTTATAATTTTAACATCTTAGGATCATTTTTATAGTGCCAATCCAAACCACTCTAACAACTTGAGTCTAAGATTTCTCCTAGGAGATGACTATTTGGACAAAATTTTTATTTGCTGTATGCAAAATAAGAAAAACACAATTTCAACTATTAACAGAATAATCTGTAAATCTCATCCCTAATACATACTATTAATTAGTCATCCTCTAAAGGCTAAGCAGTTCTGTGAGGTAAACACTATTGACCTCAGTGGAAAGATGAAGAAACCGAGGCTCAGAGTGCTCGGATGAGTGGTTTAAAACCCCATTGCTGGCAACGGAAAGCAGAGATTTCAATCTAGTTTTGACTATATTCAAAGATTATACATAAAATTCCAAATTGGGGAGTGTGATGGGCATGTTGATGCCCTGCCTAGATTATTCTAATAAATGGTATGTTGCTTCAACTGCTCCTTAAGAGAAACATCAGCGATGGAGAGCTTCTCTCTGTCCAAGGCCATGCTCTTTCCAGGGTGGCCCATGTTCATTCATTGACTAATGGAGGCAAAGATAATTCTACTATTTGGCCCAACACAAGGAAATTCTGATGAACTGTGTTAATCATGAAGATTCTTGTGGGGTTAGTTGAGGTTCTTGGCCAGCCTGTGTTGTCGATTGATTTCCTTCTCAGCCTGATCTCAGCCTGATCAGCCTTCACTCTTACACAAGAGTTTACTCCAAGGGTATACACAAAAATATTCTAAATACTAAAGTCTCTCTCAGGCTTGTTTCCTGGATAATGTAACCTGTAACACAGGGGGTCAATTAGAGAATAGTCTGTTGTACGTATCTCCTTAGACTATCGCCTAGTTACCCAAGTAATGAAGTGCTTTAAATGACACTTATGCATTCTTTCTGCACTACTTCCTATCCATATAGCATGTGATAAAATTGTCAATTTTTTATTTATAGTTGAATGTAAGTGCAATAAATCTGCAGTCTTGAATAGATATCTTTATCTAGAAGTTTCTCAGTGAACACATTTTTGCACATTGAACCATATCTACCTGGTTTTGGTGTAATAGAGGAACTTTAAACTGTGGGTTATAAAGGTTGAGTTTTGCCCATTCAGCCAACTAGCTGGATAACATGGGCAACTCTGCCTTCTCTTGGCTTCTTATCTCAAAAATAATTTTTTAAACTTTTTTTATTGTTGTTCAAGTACAGTTGTCTCCATTTTCCTCCCCCCACTCCCCCCCACTTCCCTCCCCACCCCAGCCATCCCTACTTGCTATCCTTGATCCTACCTCACTTTGGTTTGTCCATGTGTCCTTTATAGATGTTCCTGAAAACCCTTCCCTCTTTTCTGCCCATTATCCCCCCGCTCCTCCCCTGTGGTTACTGTCAGTTTGTTCTAAATTTCAATGTCTCTGGTTATCAAAAATGTTTTTTTACCTAATTCTTTCACTCTCTTCTGATTTCATATAAATTGTTTTAAATTTATGATTGATCTTCAGAAAATTTTAGTATTAAGACTGTTTCCTCTAGTCTTTTTATGAAGTGATTAATGAACTAAAAACAATTACTTAAAATCAGTACTAGTGACTTAAAGAAATCCTGCAGTGAATAATTTATAGTGTAAATAATACTCTCCTAATTTATGTGTTTTGTAAATTCACATTTATCTATTAAAATATTTTACTTACTCAAGGAAATTTGACCTTTGAAAGTGTGGCAGAGGTTGCTTCTAAAAACTGTCACTCCTTGGAATGTACTTTCAGAGGTGAAAAATGGCACCACAGTGAGGTCACATTTTTAACATTTAACATTCCTTAGCAATAAAAATTCCCCCTTTCCAGTAAGTTTACCAGTTTTTGTGACTGAGAACATTATTTCTTAGTAGACTGACTGTTTAGAGTCTTAACTGCATTCAAAGGCAGTTATACATGGCCTTAAAAATAGCTTTGGCATCCTTAATACTCTCTGAGAACACAGAGAGAGGTACACGGAAGTTTTATTTTCACTGCTTTGGGAATAATGTACACTGTGCTTCATTTCTCCAAATGAAATTATGTAGAAATTATTTATTTTACAAGTTATGTTAGAGGAAATATTTATTCTGCGTACTAATCTGAGCTCAAGCTAAATATCAAAACTAATGATTCATCATGAAACCTAAAGGTTAAACCAAACAAAGAGTGAACAGATGGTGCAAAAGAGGAACCTCCAAAGAAGGTGTGTTATATATTATGGATTATATATAAAATTAAAATTATATTTTGCAGGATGTCTCTTAATCACAGTGTTAGAGAGAATATAAACATTAATGATTGTCAAGTTGTAGGTCATCTACCTAGATAGACTCAAAAATCAACTTTAATAGTTTTGAACATGGCTACCAGATCTTCTTGAAGTTCTGAGACTGTCCTCATCAAAATCGTTTTTCCTCTTCTCTTTCATGGAACTTGGTTTTCATGTGTCTTGCATTCAATTTCTTTTCTTTCTATTACATGCAATTATTTACATATTATCTTCTCTTACTAGATTATAAACTCTTAAGGGTAGAAATTTCTTTACCTCTGAATCCTGAAAGTCTGATTATACAGTGAGAGTAAGCACAAAATAAATATTAGTTGAAAATGGGTTAAAACTAGTTTGCAAAATATTTCTATATTCTGCATTGACATAAAAAATAGTAAAGTTATAAACAATCAGAAAGAACATAACCCAACTTTGGTGGTGAAACTTTTATAGCAATAAACATTTTGAAGAATGAATTTTTCCCCCTTGGCCCACCTCCACCCATCCCACCCACCACACTTAATTCCCACACTGTTGTGGGTCATTCATACATGTTCCTTCCCCTGCTTTCCACCATTATCCCCCTCCCCCCTCCCCTGTGGTCACTTTCAGTCTGTTCCATGTTTCTATACCTGTGGTTCTATTTTGTTCATTAGTTTATTTTGTTCATTAGATTTTTCTTATGGCTGAGATCATATGGTATTTGCCTTTCACTGACTGGCTTGTTTCACTTAGCATAATATTCTCCAGTTCCATCCATGCTGTCGCAAAAGGTACAAGTTTCTTCTTTCTGCTGTGGTAGTATTCCATTGTGTAAATGAACCACAGTTTTCTGATCCATTCATCTACTGATGGGCACTTCAGCTGTTTCCAGCACTTGCCTATTGTAAATAGCACTGCTATGAACATAGAGGTGTATAAGTTCTTTTGAATCTATTACTCAGGAGTCTTACTGTATACTCCCAGCAGCGGAATTGCTGGGTCAAAAGGAAGTTCCATTTTCAGTTTCATGAGGAAAATTCCATAATGTTTTCCACAGTGGCTGCACCAGCATGTATTTCCATCAAAAGTGCACAAGGTTCCCCTCTCTTTGCATCTTCTCCAGCACTTATTGTTTGTTGATTTGTTTATCATGGCCATTCTGACAGGTGTGAGGTGATATCTCATTGAGGCTTTAATTTGCATTTCTCTGATGGCTCATGATGTTGAGCATCTTTTCATATGTCTGTGGGCCATCTCTATGTCCTCATTGGAGAAGTGTCTATTCAGAGACTTTGCCTACTTTTTAATTGGATTGTTTGTCTTCCTGGAGTGGAGTCATGTGAGTTATTTATATATTTTGGAGATTAAACCCTTGTCTGATGTATCATTAGCAAATACGTACTCCCATACAGTCTGTTCCTTTTTCATTTTGATGATAGTTTCTTTATTGGTACAGAAGCTTTTTAATTTGGTGTAGCCCCATTTGTTTATTTTTTCCTTTATTTCCCTTACCCTAGGAGATATATTGGCAAAAATATACTATGTGAGATATCTGAAATTTTCCTGCGTATATTTTTCTCTCAGACTTTTATGATGTCACAACTTACATATCAGAAATCTACAGCCAATATTATACTCAACAGGCAAAAACTAAAATATTTCCCCTTAAGGTCAGGAACAAGACAAGGGTGAACGCTTTTCTCACTCTTGTTCAACATAGTACTGGAAGTTCTAGCCACAGTGGTCAAACAAGGAAAAGAAACAAAAGGTATCTAAATTGGAAAGGAGGAAATATAAGTCATTATTCACAGATGACATGATAGTGTATATAGAAAACCCTATACTCTCCACCAAAAAACTACTAGACCTAATAATAAATGAATTTGGTAAAGTAGTGGGATACAAAGTCAATATTCAGAAATCAATGGCATTTTTGTACACCAACAGTGCAATATCAGAAAGACAAACTGGGAAAAAAAGTCCCATTTACTATAACAGCAAGAAAAATTAAGTACCTAGGAGTAAATTTAACCAAGGAGGTAAAAGACCTATACTCAGAAAAATGATAGAAAACTGAAGAAATTAATTAAGGAAGAAACAAATAAATAGAACCATATACCATGTTCATGGACTGGAAGAATTAACATCGTTAAAATGTCCATACTACCCAAAGCAATCTACAGAAAGGAAAATGTTTTAAAAGCTAGAACCCAACTATATATGAGCATGATGTTATAGAAGAAGTAAGAGGCATACATATATTATGGTCATTGTTATCATAAAATTTTAAATTTTTTTCAAATTCTAATAGAAATCTTTGAAAATCTGTATATTGATTCTATGGTTCATCTGGAAGTATGAAGAGATAAGGCTTCTTTTCTAAATTTTTGTTATGTCTTTCAGCTTCTGTCTTCTGGTGATGTGTCCTAAAAACATTTTCTCTTAGGGTCCTCTTGCATTGATATTCAGCCACCTTCAGTAAGGTTACTGCAAGATTACGCACAGCCTGGTAATGCTTATAGAATCTAAATGTGACATAAAACTACCTATTCTTGTTGTAAAATGGAATGATATTTAGGATAGTGTAAATTATTATGTGAAATATATACTCACTATGTCTTCAAATTATAAGAAATGCATATGGATGTTTGCACAAACTAGTAAAAGTCTACACTTAAATATATAAAAAGTCTTTAGCTCTGAGATTACAAGTGGTTTTTATTTTTTCTCTTATAGTTTTTCACATTTACCAAAATTTCTACAATATGCAATTTTTGCTTTGGTAAATAGAACACAAATGAATGCTTTTTTTAAAACAGCATTTTAGAGGATATTGACATGAACAATAAAGGCAATTTTATTTTATTTTATTTTGTTGTTTATAAATACAATATTTTATTTTAAGATTCAGAAACTGTTTCCTATTTTACACTTTGGAATTTTTAACACATAAACTCAGAAACATGACATGTGTTGTTATGTTATGAACTGGCCAGCAACCCAGGCATGTGCCCTGACTGGAATCAAATCGGTGACATTTTGCTTCGAAGTCCAGTGCTCAGTCCATTGAGCCACACCAGCCAGGGCCATTTTTAACTTTCTGAGGAAACTCCATACTACTTTCCACCCTGGCTGCACTAATCTGCATTTCCACACACAGTATGGGGGGTCCTGGAGAAATGAGGGGTCCTCTTTCTCCAAAGCCTCACCAACACTTGTTGTTTGTAGATTTATGGATGATAGGCATTCTGAAAAGTGTGAGGTAATAACTCATTGTGGTTTTAATTTGCATTTCTCTGATGATTAGTGATGCTGAGAACATTTGCATATGTCTATTGATCATCTGTATGTTGTCTTTGGAAAAGTTTGTATTCAGGTACTTTACCTTTTTTTTTTTTTTTGGTGTACATCTTTATAAGTTCTTTGTAAATTTTAGATATTAACCCCTTATCAGATGTATCAAGGAATATGTTCTCCATTCCATGGGTTGTCTTTTCATTTCATTGATGATTTTCTGGCTGTGCAAAAACTTTTAAGTTTGAGGTAGTCCCATTTGTTTATTTTTTCTTTTGGTTCCCTTACCTGAGAAAATATATCAGAAAATGTACTGCAGTGAAAAATATCCTAGATTTCACTGTGTATGTTTTCTTCTAGGATTATTATCGTTTTGAGTCTAACATTTAGGTTTTTAACCCATTTTAAGTTTATTCTTGTGATGATGTAAGAAGGTGGTCTAGTCTCATTTTTTTTGTGCACGTATTGGTTCAATTATCCCACACCATTTATTGAATAGACCATCTTTAGCCCATTGATGGGCCCTTTATAATTGATTATAAAGGCATGGGTTAATTTCTAGGCTCTCTATTCTGTTCTATTGATCTATATATCTGTTTTTATACCAGTACCATGATGTTTTGATTGCTATGGCCTTGTACTATAGTTTGATATTAGGTATCATGATTCCTATAGCTTTGTTCTTCTTTCTCAAGATTGCTGTTGCTATTTGGGGTCTTTTGTGGTTCCATGTAAATTTTTGGAGTATCTGTTGTTCTGTGAAATATGCCATTGGTACCTTGATAGGGATTGCACTGAATGTGTAGATTGCTTTGGGTAGTAAAGATATTTTAATAATGTTAATTCTTCTTATCTATGAACATGGTGTATGCTTCCATTTATCTATATCTTTAATATCTTTCTTCTGTCTTATAATTTTCTGAATATAGGTCTTCTACATTCTTGATTAAATTTATTCCTATATATTTTATTCTTTTTGAAGCATTTGGGAATGGGATTGTTTTCTTAGTTTCCATTTTTCATAGTTCATTATTGGCATATAAAAATGAAATTGACTTAAAGATATTTATTTTGTATTCTGCTACTTTATTGAATTCATTTATCACTTTTAGTAGTTTTTGTTTGTTTTTTGTTTGTTTGTTTGTTTTGGTGGAATCTGTAGGGTTCCCTTTCAGTATCATATAATTTGCAAATAATGACAGTTTTCTAATTCTTCCTTGACAATTGGATATATTTTATTTCTTCTTGTCTAATCACTGTGTCCAGGGCTTACAGTACTATGTTGAATAAGTGGTGAAAATGGACATCCTTATGTTCCTGATCTTAAGGGAAATGTTTGTAGTTTTTGTATATTGAGTATGATGTTAGCTGCGGGGTTGCCATATATGCCTTTATTTGGCTGAGGTATGTTTTCTGTATTACCACTTTGCTGAAAGATTTTATTATGTATGGGTGTTGGATTTTTTCAAATGCTTTTTCTGTATCTACTAATATGATCATGTGGTTTTTATTTTTCATTTTGTTTATGTAATATGTCACATTTATTGATTTAAAGATATCATACTGACCTTGCATCCCTAGAATAAATCCCATTTGATCATGGTATATGAAGTTTTTAATGCATTTCTGGATTCATTTTGCTGATATTTTGTTGAGGATTTTAGAATCTATATTCATCAGAGATATTGGCCTATAATTTTCTTTCTTTGTAGTGTCTTTTTCTGATTTGGTATTAGAAAAACGTTATGAAACTAGAAATCAATCATAAGAATACTGAAAATCACAAAAAGACATGTAGGCTAAATAACATGTTACTAAACAATGAATGGGTTAACCATGAGATCAAGGAAGAAATCAAAAGATACCTTAAAATAAATGAAAAGGCAAACACAGCAACCCAAATGTGTGGAACACACAGAAAACAGTCCTGAGAGGGGAAATTCAGGCCTGTCTCAAGAAACAAGAAAAAGCTCAAATAAATAACCAAACTTTAAACTTAAAGACACTTAAAAAGAAAAACAAACAAAGGCTGAAGTAAGTAGAAGGAAAAAAATAATATCAGAGCAGAAATAAATGAAACACAGTCTAGAAGAATGATACAAAAGATCAATGAAACCAAGAACTCATTCTTTGAAAAGATAAACAAGATTAACAAAACTTTAACCTTATGTTCAAGAGGAGGGAAAACTCCTAACTTCATTTTAAAAAGGCTATTTTAAAAGTTAACTATTACAACTGTATCTAATGAAGGAAACAAAACACCAGGAAGAAAAAGAACAGGACATGTTAACATTTTAGATAAAATTTCTTAGGCAGGTGTAGTGGTTTGAATACTCTTTCCCCAAAATTTATGTCTACCCAGAACCTCAGAATGTGACCATATTTGGAATAAATGTCTTTGTATATGTAAATAATGTAAGGACCTTAATATGAGATCATCCTGGAGTCTAGTGAGCCCTAAAGTTAGTGACTGGTATCTTTATTAAATAAAAGAGCAGTAGCATCTAAAGCACAGAGATATAGAGTGAATGTTATACTAACATGGAGGTAGACATTAGAGGCATCCAACCCAAGCCGAGGAAGACCAGAAGTTGCCTTCAACCGGAAGGTAGGAGAGAGGCAGGAAACAGATTCTCCCTCAAAGCTGCCTGAGGGAACCAACCCCAATGACACCTTGATTTTGGACTTCTGGACTCCACACTTGTGAGAAAATGAATTTCTGCTGTTTTAAAACTCTAAGTTGATGAAGATTTGTTACAGCACCCTTACAAGACTAATACAGTAAGTTCCAGGAGCACCTCAATTGGACGATTAATCTACACTTTAGGTTTACTTTAAGAATATGAACTCTAAAACAGGTGGTGAAGAAAATGATGACTAAAAGCAAGAGAGTTATTAAAAAGTTTGCTTTATTCTCTTTGTGTTGTAAATATAGAGATGAATAAGGGAGATTGTAATAAGTGAATGACCGTTCAAGAATTTAATGTGTGCTTTTTTACTCTGTCCTCACAAGCTGTGTTGCCAATGTTATCGTCGCAGTGGGTGGCCTTTCTATTTTTTTTTTCTTGTGTTTTTCAAAAGATGTTTTTAAAGATTTTATTTATTCATTTTTAGAGAGAGTGGAAGAGAAGGAGACAAATATCAATGTGTGGTTGCCTCTCACGCGCCCCCTACTGGGGACCTGGCCTGCAACCCAGGCATGTGCCCTGACTGGAGATTGAACGGTCAACCCCTTGGTTTGCAGCCCATGCTCAATCCACTGAGCCACACCAGACAGGGCTTTTGTTTTCTCATTAAATTTTAATTTTTCTTCTTTAGTCTGAAATGGTAAATTATTTTTTTCAATTCTTTAAAAATGTGAATTTGGCTCTATAGGAAATATTTAAATAGGGGAAATGTTTTTTAAAAAATCACTTGCCACAACACTTCCAATTGAGAAGCAGTGAGTGGTAACAAATACCTGCTGTATAAGTGTTTTCAGTGTGTAAGATGGAATAACAAAGGTCACTATGAGCCATGGTAATAATTTTAAGGAGATTGTTCTCCATCCACATCTCATTTTCAGTTTATAAAAAAGTGTTGGTTTTCTAAATATGGGCTTTGAGAGATGATTCTCAGGGTCTGCCCAAACCAAGGTACACAGTGAATATCAAGAAACCCAGGGCCAGCTGTTTGGCACAACCAGAGTTCTGCAGCTTGAAATTAGGCTTGAATGAAGGGTGTTAAGAAATATAATGTAGATATTTAGGATATAGTATGTAATACTTTGGGTTTTTGTTTTTCTCTTTGTCTCACCATTGCCCATTCTGAACAAAAAGAAGGAAGATGAAATTGTATAAATTAGACTTTAAATTACTAATATTGTTTAAAAGTAATAAGACCTTAATAAATTATTGATATTATTTATTTTGTTAGCATTATATTAATTTTTATATTTATTTGATCAATGTTAAGTTTAATTTATAACTTATACCTTGTTTTCTATTTGAACAGTTCTAAATACATTTTTAAGGAAAAAAAATCACTACTGTGAAATTAAAAAAAAAGAGGTTGGTCAGAAATCTTATAAAAGAGGAGTACTTAACCTAGTGTTCACAGTTAGGATTTTTGAAATCCCTGAAAGTTTATGTTCAGTTTTCTGTGTCTGTGCTCATTAGTCTGGGGAGTGGCCTTATGAGTTTGACCATGTTCTCAAAGGGTTAGCAGGCCTGGAAATGCAAGGGACCAATGCTTCAGACAGAGGAGAATGATCATTTTACCACTAACCCAGAGTGGTTATTTATATTCATTGAGTATTGAATTTTGCTCTCAAAATTTGGGTAGGCAAAGTAACACACACACACAAGCTGTATATAATTTTGTATAATAAAAAGATACATTTTATTTTCAGGACTAACATTTTTCTTAATACTAAGTTTCAAGAAAAAACAATCATATGTCTGGTTCTACAATAAATAGCACAATTTAAAATCCAAATATTTTTGACAGCGGGATTGCAAAACTTTTGAACACTTTAAATTGATGTTTCTACTGAAATATTATGAAAGAAAAGCTGAAGACCTAGCTATACATCTTAAATGTGAATGCATAACTGTTTGAGGGGGTAGGGAGGGCAAGATAATACAGACCAGATGTAATAATACAGGAATATAGCTCTGGCCTAGAGAAATGGAAATTTAGCATATCTTTCAGATGAGATCTCTCAAATATCAGAGAGAGCATGTGGTGAAATGTCAGTCATTGAATTGCTGAACTCTTTGGCACTAGCTTCAAGTGAAGTGAGTTAAAGAGAGATCATTTATTTTAAGAACTTGATATTAAAATGACAACATTGTTTTATGTTATGATGGAGAAACCACATAAAATATGTATGGGTGTGGGTAATAAATATGCCTACAAACAAGACCAAAATTTTCTTAAAGTTGAATATTTTATCTCAAACACGTTGACAATTAGTGCAGGTGTTAGAATTTAAATTTAGGGCTTACTAAATTTTCTTAAATCATTAAAACTCATCATATGGGCCTAGAGAACAAAATATTCATGGGCCTACAGTTTGGTCACTTTACTTATATTATCAGCTTAGAGAATGGCAAAATATTTATCAAAGTTACTACAGTTTTAATATAGTTGTAGTAAGTTTTTTCCCTTGATAGTAATAATTTTATTGGGATTACATTTAATTTTTAATAATAAATATTATTTTTAGTAAATGAGTTTCCATCTTTTGATTTTTCCCTTAGAGAAGAATATGTATTCAGTTGATCTAACCATGCCAACTATAATATACTTATTCATGATCTGCTTTATTCCAGAAAGATTTGAGGCAGTTTAGAGCGTTATTTAGATATCATTGTAAAAGATGGCGGGATAATTTCTAATATGCTACCAACTTCCTCTCAAATGAGAAGTCCTTGAACAGAATAATTCTGAAAGTTATTAGAATTTTTTAAATTTATCTTTCTCTACATTTGGCTTTGTTATCTTCAAAACTTCTTTTATTTTGTTCATTAAGATATTGTAAAGACAAGATAAAACATAGGGGAAAAAGCTCCTTGACATTGGTCTTGGCATAGTTTTTGGATTATTAAAAGCATAGGCAATAAAAAAATAAATACATAGGATATCAAAGTAAAACATATCTCCACATCAAAGGAAACAATTAACAAAATGGAAAGGCAGCCTATTAAATGGGAAAAATATGTGCAAATCATATATCTTATATGGGGTTAGTATTAAAAGAATATAAGGAACTTACACAACTCAATAGCAGAAAACAAGTAACCTAATTTAAACAAAATGGACAAATGACCTAAGTAGACATTTTTCCAAAGAACATTTGCAAATGGCTAACAGGAGCATTAAAATGTGCTCATCATCAATAATCATCATGGAAATGCAAATCAAAAACCACAATGAGATAGTACTTCATACTAGTACTTCATACCTGTTAGAATGGTTATTATCAAAAAGACAGGTAAGTGTTGGAAAGGATGTGCAAAAAGGGGAACCCTTATGGCCTGTTGGTAGGAATGTAATTTTGTATATAACACCATTGAAAACAGTGTGGAAGTTTCTCAAACTTTTAAACACAGAACTACAATATGATCCAGCAATCTTACTTCTAGATATATATATATTCAAAGGAAATGAAATTACTACCACAAATAGATATCTTCACCTCATGTCAATTGTAGCATTATGCACAAAAATCAAGATATAAAAACCTAAAAGTTCATCAACAACTGAATAGATCAAAGAAAATGTAGTGTGTGTGTGTGCATTTTCTTTTGTGTATACACACACACACTATACACAATGAAATATATTCAGCCATAAAAAGAAGATAACCTGTCATTTGTGACATGGGTGGATGTGGAGAACATTATGCTAAAGAAATACTCCAAAAAAGAGAAAGGCATGAAAGTTATGGTACTAACATGTGGAATATAAGAAAGTAAAACATAAACCAGTAAATAGAATGGTTGTTACTAAGGTCTGAGGAATGGGGAAAATGAGAAGAGGTTTGACAAAGAATAAAATCTTTCAGTTACAAAATGAATAAGTCCTGGAAATGTAATTTATAGCATAGTGACTATAGTTAATAATACTGTATTGTATATTTGCAATTTGCTGTGAGTTGATCATAAGTGTTCTCACCAAGCAAAGAATAAAGTTACTATGTGAGGTGATGGATGTGTTAATTAACTCTTTTGTGGTCATCATTTTATAATGTACATGTATATTGGACTATTACCTTAATTACATATAATTTTTACTTGTTAACTGTATTCATTAATAAAGCTGGAAAAAGATATTATGCAAAAGCTTTTTATATATAAATGTATTCAATCGAATTAATAGTTTAAATAGAAGTTCACATATATACACATACATATATACACATATGCAAAGAACTAGAGAGTACTTGTTTACATGGTCATGTAGAGCACGTACTGTTTTATAATCCAGAACATGGTGGTGCCTCACTCACAATGTCAAAAATAATTAAACGAGAGAAGATCACTTAAAAATATCATTACATTAAAAATGCTGATATTAGCATAAGGTTGCTTTTATTTGATTAGATAAATTTTAGTCAATGCTTTATTTTTATGTTAATTTTAGAGGCAATAAATTAAAATATCCATAGATTAGTTAAATGATCTAAAACTGAAGTGAATAAAAATATGTGGGCATCTTTTTTGATATTTCCAAATATATATAAATGTTATTATGTGATATATAAACACACAGGACAAATTGAAAATATATTTATTCCATGAATGCAAACCTAAGCATCATTACATGAGAATGTCAAAACGTTGTGCAGAGCACCCATAACAAAGATCAGAATATATATACAAAGGATAACTTCTCACTCACTCCTACCGCAAAGTGGCAGATCTTTTCCATCTCCTTCTAAAAGGCTACATCCTGATGACTTCCAATAGCTGGAGGTAGTATTTGGAAAACAGCATTTGCCTTTCTCAGCTGGCAGCTATAAAAATACGCAGAAGTTCCAACAACTATTCTGTGTTCTTAACGACTTTGTCTCCCCCCCGGTTACCATAGCATCAGAGTCTTCATTGCCTATGAGCTTAGTCTTACATTTCACTGTGGTGGGGTGAATAGATTCTGCTAGAATCCTGGTAGGGTAGAGGTTAAAAATGCAATAGGTGCCCCCCAAGCAGCTGTAGGCCCCTGCTCTCCACTAACAGGAGAAAGTAGTACAGCAGGGATCCCATGGTACAGTTCTAGTGAGCCTAATTGCAAACAGATGCTCAATTTCCTGGATTTAAAGGATAGAAGTAAGAGAAGGATATGGAGACTTGAAAGTATACCCCATTCTAATTGTACATTTGTGCTGGTGTAAACCCAAGAAGTTACTATTAAAGGGACATATTGACAGTCAGAAGGTGTTACCCTACCCTTCATATCTTTTAATCTTTTAATTCTTCAGTCAGACACACACAATGAAATATATGGATTAGGTAATTTCCAAGATTCATTCACATTTGACAATCGATGTGTTCATTCCTAATCTAATTTCATTGATTCTTCATCAAATTGGCTAGAATCTTGAAATTTGGATCTTAAATAATGCTTTTAGGATTTTTTTTTTTGAATAAAGAATGCTGCAAAGGAAGAAGATTGGTTGTTGGAATCAGAAATACAAGGATTTGACTCACCATACTGTCTATGGCTGTGTACCTTGAGAAAGTCTCCTCAGTTTCTTTGTTATAAAATTGAGAAAATAATATCTAACTCAAAAGACAGTGAAGGGATAATTTAATGCTCAACACTCAGTACAGCAAAATTTTCATGAGCCTATTTGCAGATGTAAGGGAAATTTATTTATTTATTTATTTATTTATTATTTATTTTATTTATTGTTGTTCAGCTACAGTTGTCCTACCTTTTCCCCCATTTCTCACCCCTACTCCATCCCCTCCATTCCTACAGTCAATCCTGCCCCATTTCCCTGACCATGGGTCCTCTATTCCTGTTTGTTTGCTTGCCCCTTCCCCTTCTTTCTCCCATTATCCCCCTCCCGACTCCCCTCTGGTCACTGTCAGTTTGTTCTTTATTTCTAAGTCTCTGGTTCTATTTTGCTCATTTGTTTTGTCGATTAGGTTCCACTTTCAGTTGAGATCATAGTATTTGTCTTTGACCGCCCGGCTTATTTCACTTAGCATAATGCTTTCCAGTTCCATCCATGATGTCATAATGGGTAGGAATTCCTTCTTTCTTTCTGCTGGGTAGTATTCCATTGTATAAATGTGCCACAGTTTTTTGATCCACTCATTTACTGATGGGCACTTAGCTTGCTCCTAGCACTTGGACTTGGCTATTGCAAATTGTACTGCTATGAACATTGGGGTGCACAGGTTCATTTGAATTTGTGATTCAGATTTCTTGGGGTATAGTCCCAGCACTGAGATCACTGGATCAAAAGGCAGTTCCATCTTTAGTTTTTTTGCATAAATTCCATACTGTTTCCCACAATGGCTGCACCAGCTTGCATTGCCACCAACAGTGTATTAGGGTGCCTTTTCTCTACAACCTCACCAGCACTTGTTGTTTGTTGATGTGTTTATGATGGCCATTCTCACCAGTGTGAAGTGGTATCTCATTGTAGTTTTAATTTGCATCTCTCTGATGGCTAGTGATGGTGAACATCGTTTCATATGTCTCTGGGCCCTCTGTATGTCTTCCTTGGAGAAGTGTCTGTTCAGGTGCTTTGCCCATTTTTTTTTAATTAGGTTGCTTTTCTTCTTGCTGTGAAATCATGTGAGTTCTTTATATATTTTGGAGATCAAACACTTGTCTGATGTATCATTGGCAAATATGTTTTCCCATATTGTTAGTTAGCTTTCCATTTTGTTTTCTTTAGTGGTGCAGAAGCTTTTTAGTTTGATGAAATACCATTTGTTTATTCTTTCCTTTATATCCCTTCCCCTAGGGAAATTTAAATATGAGTCATAAAATATATTTATACATTTTACAAGATTCTTTACTGAGATAGCTCAAAATGTTATAATTGCCTTAATTATACCTCATCTCTTAGGATCTTTAAGAATAATTCCAGGCTTTCATACCTATGCTTTATCTTTGTTCTTTTAATTCACATTTAAATCCACATTTGAAAAGCTTAATTCTCATGACTGTCTGAAGTTCTTTCTCATTTAATGGTTTTCACATTTGGTGTATCTGATGATTGCAACTGTTACCTCAATTACATTAAGTTTAAGAGACATACCTTTTATCTCTAGTACAACACATTCTCTTCTGTTGTTTTATATTTGCTTAAAAAAGAACAGCAAAATACAAAGGTAAATCCTGAAACATATCTTTTGTCTGCTGACACAAAATCCTAATTTCTGAGTTCAGAAGACATAGATGTACAAGTTATAACACATATAAGTTTAGATTGTATAAAATGCAAACTTGCAAACATCATATACCTATAAATGACATATTCTTCACATGTTACAAGTCAATTTTTTGATGAAATTATTTTCCAACTTCATAGTTTGCAATTTTCAAGCAAATTTTAATCATTTTATACTTCTTAAGTTACCAGGCTATTAAAATGTCATTAGCTAGTAGAACATCTGAAGAACTTTACTATGTATTTATGTTTCCTAATTTCTAAAGTATATATTAAAATATCTAAACTAGTTTCTCTTAGGCTATGTTAATGTGTATTTGACTAGATGAGTTTTAAATATTTTTAATTTATTACTTATGTTACACATCTTCAATTTCAAAACAAATAAAAAAGATAAAATAGAAAAAGTAAAGATAAGCAGAGCAGAAACAAATACTACTAACATTTTGGATTATAAATGTCTAGATTTCCTTCTTTATAATCATGCATTGATATATTGAGAAAGTACATAACTAAAATATTAATATTAAATTTGTGAATGAGGTTGACACAATATATCCATTCACAACATAATATTTTCAAACCCTTTCAAAGATTACTGACGCAGATTACAAACTCAACCTTTTACCTCCATTGATGCTATTCAATAATCTATATGCTCTTTAAGGAAAAAAATACCTGGCAAAAATGGATAATGTATATATCTTAATAAGGTTTCAAAAACTTCCGTGGTAACCATTTTTGTGTGCAATTGATCAAAATATAAACTATCAAAATTTAGACCTTTGTGAAAACACTAAAGGTAACATCAAATATCTTCCGTAGCTATCAGTAAGGAATAAAACTTAGCTTTATATAGCAAAATAAATAGTCATGATTGTAAGAAATAGAGACATGCTGACTTTATGAATAACAAGTGTCTCCATAATTTAACATTGAGACCAGTGGTTTTCATGTGGTGTTATGTAGAACTTTCGAATATATAATACTTGACTATTTAGTCAGGGGCACTGACTTCTTTTCCCTTAGACTGTCAAATAGAAAAAAAATGACAATAGCCAATACAACAATAGATGTTTGGTGTGAATGAATAAAAATTATACCTATTTTTGTCAGATCAGCAAAAAATATATTTTTTGGTGTGCTGTAGAATTTTAGTAATTAAGTGTATATATGCCATGCAATGAAAAAGGTTGGAAATGCCTGGTTTAAACTTCCAGCCAAGATGGAGGCATAGGTAGACATGCTTCACCCCTTATATAACAACAGAGTGAATTACAACTAAACCTCAAAATAACACCCAGAACTGTCAGAAAATCAAACTATATGGAAGTCTGACAACCCAAGGTTTAAAGAAGCCACATTCATCCAGACAGGTAGGAGAAGTGGAGATACAGAGTTAGGCAGAGAAATGTGGAGCATAGAGGTGTGGCACAGAGAGGTGGTGGCAGTGGTGGAATAGGTTGTCCCACATTCATATGTGGTGGATAAAAATTGGTAGGGATACCTCAGAAGCAAGTGATCCCAGCCCCAGGGTAGACTGCACAGCCCAAGGTTACAGTGCCTGGGAGATAAATTCCCAAAACTTCTGGCTGTAATAACCAGTGATGGTTGGAGTAGTGAAAGAAACAGCCAGACTTTCAGGAGATTCTGCTTAAAGGGCCTGCACAGTCTTAGAACATATGTAGTCCTACCCACTGTGGGATTCAGCACCAGGGCAACAGGTGGATGGGCACCAGTTGCATAGAGGGAGTAGGTAAAGTTACTGGAAACTGGGCAAATGCCAGGCAAACCTCCAGAAGCCAGCAGTGGCACTGTACCTTTTCTGAACCCTCCCGCAACACAGAGCTACAAAGTGGTAAAGCCTGTTGCCCCACCCTGACAATTACCTAAGATTACACCCCATACAACTTAAAGGTGCCTTTTCTACAATAGGCCATGCAACTAAGACAGGGAGTCAAATCAGCTCTACCTTATACACACAAACAAACACAAGGAGGTCAACAAATTTAGGAGACAAAGAAATATAGCCAAAGTGAAAGAACAGAACAAAACCCCAGGACAGGAACTAAACAAAACAGAGATAACCAACCTACCAGATGCAGAGTTCAAAACACTGGTGATCAGGATGCTCAAAGAACTCAGAGTATGGCAACAACATAACGGAAGAAATGAAGTTTGCACTAAGTGAAGTAAAGGAAAATCTACAAGCAACCAACAGTGAAGGGAGGAAGCTGAGATTCAAATCAACAATTTGGAACATAAAGAAGAAATAAGTATTCAACCAGAATAGCAAGAAGAAACAAGAATTCAAAAAAAATAATGAGGATAGCATAAGGACCCTTTGGAACATCTCCAAACATACCAACATCTGAATCATAAGGATGCCAGAAGGAGAAGAGATAGAGAAAGAAATTGAAAACTTATTTGAAAAAAACAATGAAAGAAAACTGCCCTAATCTGATGAAGGAAATAGACATACAAGTCCAGGAAGCACAGAGAATCCCAAACAAGGTGGACCCAAAGAAGAGTCCACATCATAATTAAAATCTCAATTGTTAAATATAAAGAGAGAATCTTAAAAGCAGCAAGAGAAAAGCAGAGAGTTACTTATGAAGGAGTTCCCGTAAGATTTTCAGTTGATTTCCCAAATGAAATTTTGCAGGCAAGAAGGGACTGGAAAGAAGTACTCAAAGTCATAAAAGGCAAGGACCTACATCCAAGATTACTCTATCCAGCAAAGGTATTAGAATAGAAGGGTAGATAAAGTGTTTCTCAGACAAGGTAAAGCTAAAGGAGTTCATCATCACCTAGCCATTATTACATGAAATGTCAAAGGGACTTATTTAATGAAAAAAAGAACAAAACTATGAATACTAAAATGGCAACACATTCACAATTATCAACAACAGAATTTAAAAAACAAACTAAGCAAACAATCAGACCCAGGAACAGAATCAAAGATATGGAGATCACATGGAGGGATAACAGCAGGGAGGGGGAAGCGGGGAAATGGGAGAAAAGATAGAGGGAATAAGGAGCATAAATGGTAGGTAACAAATGGACAGGGGGAGGTTAAGAATAGTATAGGAAATGGAGAAGCCACATAACTTATATGCGCAACCCGTGGACATGAATTAAGGTGGGGATTGTTGCAGGGAAGAAGGATACTAGGCAGAAGGGGGCAAAGGGAGAAAAAAATTGGAACAGCTGTAATAGCATAATCAATATAATATATTTTTAAAAAGAAAATTCCTGGTTTAGATGAATTAACATTAAATGAACCAGAATCACACAGATGGGACTTTCTCCCTTTGAAAGTATGTTTTAGTTGAAACCTTAAGGGTGAAAATATTTGGTGAGAAATTTGGAGGTTATTTTATTCAGTCCAAACCATAAAATCAGTTTTGTGATCTTTGATGAAGACATAATTGTATCATCTCTAATAAGGTATATTTTTTTAAAAAGTGCATCTTTTTAGGTTGAAATGCTGCTGCTACATACCTCATGAGTCTGTGCTGTGAACTCATTATAATGAGGTATAATGAAATGACTGGTGTGAAAGCAGAAATCTGGCTTGCAGAGAAGCTCCCTCCTCCTTTATTCGTCCTATGGAATTGAAACCATAGCAGAGGGCTAATGTCACATTCAAGTGCCAATTTAAGTATTTCTGAGTGATGGCATTTGGTGACTTTTAATATTAGCCACACCTCCATATTTATATTTTTATTTTTTTTTTTATTTTTTTTTTAAATTTATTTATTGTTATTTAATTACAGTTGTATGCCTTTTCCCCCATCCCTTCACCCCACCCCAGGTGAACCCACTTCCCTCCCCCCTCTCCACCCTCCCCCTTGGATTTGTTCATGTGTCCTTTATAGTAGTTCCTGTAATCCCCTCTACCTACTGTCCCCGCCCCCACCCCCCACCCCCGCCCTTGCTATTGTTACATTGTTCTTAACTTCAATGTCTCTGGTTATATTTTGTTTGCTTTTTCCTTCTATTGCTTATGTTCCAGTTAAAGGTGAGATCATATGGTATTTGTCCCTCACTTCCTGGCTTATTTCACTTAGCATAATGCTCTCCAGTTTCATCCATGCTGTTGCAAAGGGTATAAGCTCCTTCTTTCTCTCTGCTGCGTAGAATTCCATTGTGTAAATATACCATAGTTTTTGGATCCACTCATTTGCTGATGGGCACTTCGGTTGCTTCCAGTATTTGGCTATTGTAAATTGTGCTGCTATGAACATTGGGGTGCACAGATTCTTTTGGATTGGTGTTTCAGTGTTCTTAGGGTATAATCCCAGCAGCGGAATTGCTGGGTCAAAGGGCAGTTCCATTTTTAGTTTTCTGAGGAAATTCCATATTGTTTTCCACAGTGGCCTCACCAGTCTGCATTCCCACCAACAGTGCACTAGGGTTCCCTTTTCTCCGCATCCTCTCCAACATTTGTTTGTGGATTTGTTTATGTTGGCCATTCTGACTGGTGTGAGATGATACCTCATTGTGGTTTTAATTTGCATCTCTCTGATGGCTAGTGATGCTGAGCATCTTTTCATATGTCTCTGGGCCTTCTGTATGTCTTCCTTGGAGAAGTGTCTGTTCAAGTCCTTTGCCCATTTTTTAATTGGGTTGTTTGTCTTCCTGGAGTGGAGTCGTGTGAGTTCTTTATATATTTTGGAGATCAGGCCCTTGTCTGAGGTATCATTGGCAAATATGCTTTCCCATATTGTTGGTTCTCTTTGTAATTTGGTGCTGTTTTCTTTAGCCATGCAGAAGCTTTTTATTTTGATGAGGTCCCATTTGTTTATTCTTTCCTTTATGTCCCTTGCTTTAGGGGATGTGTCTGTGAGGATGTTGCTGCGTGGAATGTCTGAGATTTTCCTGCCAATGTTTTCTTCAAGGACTTTTATGGTGTTACGGCTTATATTTAAGTCTTTTATCCATCTTGAGTTTATTTTCGTGTATGGCGTAAGTTGGTGATCGAGTTTCATTTTTTTGCACGTAGCTGTCCAGATCTCCCAACACCATCTGTTGAAGAGACTGTTTTTGCTCCATTTTATGCTCCTGCCTCCTTTGTCAAATATTAATTGATCGTATAGATTTGAGTTTATTTCTGGGCTCTCTATTCTGTTCCATTGGTCTATGAGCCTGTTTTTATGCCAGTACCAGGCTGTTTTGATTACCGTTGCCTTGTAATACAGTTTGGTATCAGGTATTGTGATACCTCCTGCTTTGTCCTTCTTTCTCAAAATTGCTGCTGCTATTCGAGGTCGTTTATGGTTCCATATGAATTTCTGTAATGTTTGTTCTATATCTGTGAAATATGTCATGGGTACTCTAATAGGGATTGCATTGAATCTATAAATTGCTTTGGGTAGTATGGCCATTTTGATGATGTTAATTCTTCCAATCCATGAACATGGTACATGCTTCCATTTGTTTGTATCTTCCTTAATTTCTTTCTTCAGTGTTGTGTAGTTTTCTGAGTACAGGTCTTTTACCTCCTTGGTTAGGTTTATTCCTAGGTACTTTATTTTTCTTGTTGCTATATCGAATGGGATTTTTTTCCTGATTTGTGTTTCTGCAGTTTCGTTGTTGGTGTACAGGAATGCCTTTGATTTCTGGGTATTGACTCTGTATCCAGCTATTTTGCCAAATTCATTTATTAGGTCGAGTAGTTTTTGAGTGGAGTCTATAGGGTTTTCCATGTACACTATCATGTCGTCTGCAAACAGTGACAGTTTCATTTCCTCCTTTCCAATTTGGATGCCTTTTATTGCTTTTTCTTGTCTGATTGCTGTGGCTAGGACTTCCAATACTATGTTGAATAGGAGTGGTGAGAGAGGGCATCCTTGTCTTGTTCCTGATCTTAGTGGGAAAGCTCTAAGTTTTTGTCCATTGAATGTGATGCTGGCTGTAGGTCTCTCATATATGGCCTTAATTATGTTGAGGACTGCTCCCTTTATTCCCACTTGGCTGAGTGTTTTTATCAGAAATGGGTGCTGTATCTTATCGAATGCTTTTTCCGCATCTATTGATATGATCATGTGATTTTTGTCTTTGCTGTTGTTGATGTGATGTATTATGTTTATTGATTTGCGAATATTGTACCATCCTTGCATCCCTGGGATGAATCCCACTTGGTCATGGTGGATGATCTTTTTAATATATTGCTGGATGCGGTTTGCTAATATTTTGTTGAGAATTTTAGCGTCTATGTTCATCAGCGATATTGGCCTGAAGTTTTCTTTCTTCGTTGTGTCTTTATCTGGTTTTGGGATTAGGATGATGTTGGCTTCATAAAAAGAGTTTGGGAGTCTTCCATCAGTTTGGATTTTTTCGAATAGTCTGTGAAGGATAGGGGTTAGTTCTTCCTTAAATGCTTTGTAGAAATCTCCTGTGAAACCATCTGGTCCAGGGCTTTTGTGTGATGGGAGTTTCTTGATGACTGCTTCAATTTCCTTTGCTGATATTGGTCTGTTCAGGTTTTCTGCTTCTTCTTCAGTCAGTTTTGGAAGATTATATTTTTCTAGAAATGTGTCCATTTCATCTAGGTTTTCAAATTTCTTAGCATATAGGTCTTCATAGTAATTTCTTACGATCCTTTGTATTTCTGTGGTATCAGTGGTAATCTCTCCACTTTCATTTCTAATTCTGTTTATTTGGATCCTCTCTCTTTTCTTCTTGATAAGCCTACTTAAAGGCTTGTCGATTTTGTTTATCTTTTCAAAGAACCAGCTTCTGGATTCATTGATCCTTACAATTGTGCTTTTAGTCTCTATGTCATTTAGTTCTGCTCTGATCTTGGTTATTTCCTTCCTTCTGCTTGCTCTGGGCTGTCTTTGTTGTTGTTCCTCCAGTTCTTGTAGGCGTAGGGTTAAGTTGTTTGTGTGAACTGTTTCTAACTTCTTAAGGTAGGCCTGTATTGCTATGAACTTCCCTCTCAGGACTGCCTTAGCTGTGTCCCATAGGTTTTGGGTTGTTGTGAGTTCGTTTTCATTTGTTTCCAGGAAGTTTTTGATTTCTTCCCTAATCTCGTTCTTGACCCATTCATTGTTTAATAGCATGCTATTCAGTCTCCATGATTTTGAGTGTTTTGGGTTTTTACCCTTGGGGTTGGTTTCTAGTTTCAGACCCTTGTGGTCAGAGAAGATGCTTGATATGATTTCAATTTTCTTGAATTTGTTGAGGGTTGCTTTGTGTCCTATCATGTGGTCTATCTTTGAAAAAGATCCATGGACACTTGAAAAGAATGTGTATTTTGCTTCTTTGGGATGAAAAGCTCTGTATATATCAGTTAAGTCCATTTCCTCTAGGGTATTGTTAAGTGACACAATATCTTTGTTAATCTTTTGTTTGGAAGACCTGTCCATTTTTGATAGTGGGGTGTTAAAATCCCCTACTATAATTGTGTTGCTGTCAATATCTTTCTTGAAATCCTCCAAGATTTTCTTTATGTATTTGGGTGCTCCTATGTTGGGTGCATATATATTTATAATGTTTATGTCTTCTTGGTGGATTCTTCCTTTGAGTATTATGAAGTGACCTTCTGGGTCTCTCTTTATGGCCCTTCTTTGGAAGTCTATTTTGTCTGATATGAGTATTGCTACCCCTGCTTTTTTTTCCTGTCCGTTTGCTTGGAAAATTTGTTTCCAGCCCTTCACTTTCAGTCTGTGTGAGTCTTTTGTCCTGAGATGGGTTTCTTGTAGGCAGCATATGTGTGGGTCATGTTTTCTTATCCATTCAGCTGTTCTATGTCTTTTGATTGGAGCATTTAATCCATTTACATTTAAGGTTATTATCGATAGGTAGTTATTCATTGCCATTATTTCCTACCTGTGTTCCTCTGTCTTTCTCTTTTCCTTCCTTTCCTTAAAGCAGTCCCTTTAGCATCTCTTGCAGAGCTGGTTTGGTGGAGCTGTATTCTTTTAGACTTCTTTTGTCTGGGAAGCTCTTTATTTGGTCTTCTATCTTGATTGAGAGCCTTGCTGGGTAAAGTAGTCTTGGTTGGAGGCCTCTGGTTCTCATTACTTGGAATATTTTTTGCCATTCTCTTCTGGCTTGGAGCGTTTCCATTGAGAAGTCAGTTGCTAACCTTATTGGGGCTCCCTTGTATGTTACTTCCTTTTTCTCCCTTGCTGCCTTTAAGATCCTCTCTTTGTCTTGGAAATTTGACATTTTAATTATGATGTGTCTTGCAGTGGGTCTCTTTGGGTTCCTCTTGTTTGGGACTCTCTGTGATTCCTGGATTTGGGTGACTTTTTCTCTCCTCAGATTAGGGAAATTTTCCATCATTACTTTTTCAAACAGGTTTTCTATCCCTTGCTCTTCTTCTTCTCCTTCTGGTATTCCTATTATACGGATGTTGTTACGTTTCATGTTGTCCTGCATTTCCCTTATTGCCTCTTCATTCTTTCTGAGCCTCTTTTCCTTTTCTTGTTCCTTCTGGGTGTTTTTTTCTACTTTATCCTCCAGCTCGCTGATCCGATCCTCTGCTTCATCAAGTCTGCTTTTAATTCCTTCTACTGTGTTCTTCAATTCAGAAATTGTATTCTTCATTTCCTCTTGGCTCTTGTTGATATTTTCTATTTCCTTTTTCATGTTGATATAGTTTGCAGTGAGTTCATTGTAGTTTCCTTGTAGTTTCTGGTAGTTCTCTTTGAGCTCAGAGAGCTCAGTGAGCTTCCTGATGACCATTGCTTTGAACTCAGTATCTGATAGTTGACTTGCCTCTTTTTCGGTTAGTATTCTTTCTGAAACTTCCTCCTTTCCTTTCATTTGGGAATTGTTTCTTTGTCTTCCCATTGTTTGTGAGGCTCTTCTTGTTGGCCTCTGCTTCTTAAATTGCTTTGTTCTGAATCCCTGGGTTTATGATATGAACTTCTATGGTAGAATGCCAATGGGATTCGGTGGTGCTGTCTCCTTACTCTCCTGTGCTCACTGGTCTTGAGCTGACGTTTATGTGTTTAACACGGTCTAACTCTAGTCTTTTCAGCACTCCAGGTTTTGTTGTCGCACCTGTGGGAAAAATAGAAAGGGGGGGAGAAAGAAAAGGAAAAAACAAACAAACAAACAAACAAACAAAAAAAACCAAAGATGGGAAGGAGGGAAAAAGGAAATAGGAAAGGAGGAAAGGGAGGAAGGAGGGAAGAAGGATTAAAGAAAGATCGGAGGCAAGATAAGAAGGAATTTTAACAAAAATTAAAACATAGAAATAGATAAAAGAAGGGAGGAAGAAGACATAAAAATGGTAAAGGATGGGAGGAAGAAGGAATGAAAGAAAAAAAAGAGAGAGAGAGGAAGAAGGAGTTCAGGGGGAAAGGAAAAGGGAAAAAAAAAAAAAAAAAAAAAAAAAAAAAAAGGAAAAAAAAAAAAAATCTTCTGTTGGCTTTAAACCGTTCAGGTTATTTCTGCTGTTGTCCTGTCTGTGCAACGGGAGGCGGTGGTTGGAAGGATTGGTTTCACTTTTCTTCCTTCCTGGGTCACACTCTTCACTGTTTTGTAGGTGTGGTCCCTGGCAGGCAATCAGGCCGTTGATCAGCCAATCCAGCAGCTTTGTTCTTGGGACTCTCGAGTGGCCGCTCCAGCCGCTTTGGCTCCAGACGCGTGCGCGCGCAGCAGGGGAATCCAGCCGCTTCGGGTTTGTGACGTTATTTGGGCTCTGAGCGCGCAGCCGGCCAACCGATCGAGCCGCCCAGGCTAGGGAGGCTGGCGCGCCGCAAACTGCTGGTTCAGCCGCCTTGGTGTTACGTCTCTCGCCAGCCCCTTTGTGCTTGGGAAGTGCGCATCCAGCCGGCCCTACGCTTGGTGAGCGCGCAGCCCGCCGCCGAGCCAGAGGCTCTACGCTTGGGGGCCCGATCCAGCTGTCCGGGGCTTGAGACTCTCGGGTGGGCGGGGCCGCCCTGGGACCGAATCACGCGGTCCTCGGTTCCGAGGTTTTGGGTCTGTGGGTGGAGCAGCTAGTCTCTGCTCCAAAAGATCTCGGAGGTTTCAGGTGTGGGCGCCCCTCCGGGGTTTCATGTACGGGCCCCGTTCGCTAATCTGCGCGCACGCTACCGCGCGCGCAACCGGACCTCAGGTGAGCGCCGGTGCTGCTTATCCCGCGTTCCCCGTTCGCAGTCCAGGGGCGGAGGGGGGAGGGGCGCCAGGGGCCTCGGCCACCACCGAGAGTTCTCTAACTAGCCCCTGAGTGTCTCTATTTTCTTTTTCTTTTTGAGAAATTCCTCCTTTTCAAGCCCCCCTGGTCCAATCAAGCACCTGGCTGCTCACAGCGCAGCCTGGCCCTCTCTCAGGACTCCTGCAGCAGCCCCTGCGCCAGAGCTGGCGCCTCTGCAGCCCTTGTACCGCGCGGTCCCGGGTCCCGGGGACCTTATTGTCCTTGAGCACTCTTCTTACCGTCAGATCTTTCAGTGTCCTCTATCTTTGGTCTCTAATCTTCGTATATGCTGGAGTACTGTTGGCTGTTCGCTCTGCTCCTCAGATCAGCTAGGTATTTCCCTGGCACTGAGGGGAAGTGAATTCTGCTCCCACCTATGTTGCCGCCATCTTCCAATCCCCCATATTTATATTTTTAAAGGGTGGTGTGAACTCTGGCACTCCTTATTTACTTTTGCAATGTCCCCTTCTTTTCTCATTATCAACATGGTGAATATATTGTTGGAGTAAATAGAGTATAATTCTGTAAAATGATAACAGCTGGAGATAAAGTTTCATGCCATACTTGGAATTGAACTAATATATGGCAGAACTAAAATATGATCATATTAAATTATGTGACATCAACTGCATCATTATTTTAGCCTCTTCACTAACTTTCTTCAAAGCAGAATAATTTACTTAGGAAAGAAATTATGTGTACATATTTGAAAACCTAAGGATGCACCACTGTTTTAAATACTTAAAAAATTCTCCATTTAAAATTCTTTTTCATTGAGATTTAAAAAATAAGTTTTAAAAATGTTTTCATGCTTTTCTAGTTAAATTGACACCTATTAAAATATATTACAAAGTTTGTAAATGTTTTTGTTGTCTAATCACATTTCTTTTGTAAAAATACACTATTGTAAAATGAGTACAAAACATTAATTCTTGATAATTTAGCTCAGTGGGGAAAATAATATAGAATTCAAAGTATTGATATATGTTCCAATATTTTTTAAGTGCCATAGTCATATTTCTTTCTTTTTTAGTTTATCTTCAGTATAATTATGATTCTTATACACACCAGTGGCTCAGTCTGTTAAGAAAATCACATTGAAGAGGAAATTCATGGCAAGAAAAAAAGTATCTTCACTCTTTATTTGCATTTCTAGAAGAACTTTACAAAATCTTGTTGTTCCTCTCCATGTAAGTGAGTCAGGGCCTCTAATCCACTACCAAAAAATATGTCTCTGACCACCCAGCTATAGTTGGTTCTCTTCTCCCTTTTCCTTTCCCCCACTTCCTTTTCTGTCTTGCAGTCAGTCTCCACTCTTCTGATGCAATTACCCAAATCAAAGTCCGTGTCTAGTGCTCCCTCCCCTTAGACCACCCTTCACTGGAAGCCCTGAGTGTGAGTGTGCACTCTCACATGCACACTGACAGAGGTCAGAGGTCAATGCCAATCAGGCAAAAAAAAAATTTCCTTAGCAAATTTTAAAATGACATAAAGCTCTGAACTCTCTTATCTTAATAATTTTCTCTGTTTTATAAAACAAATGTGTAGTCATTTTTCAAAGAGATATAGAAAGGTAAATGCCTCATGTTTTGACATGGTGTATTTTCTCATGACTGTTATGCCCCTTTTTTAAAAGTCTAGATTTATTAAGTTGGGTTCAAAATAAAACTGTAAACTTCCTCCAGTTTAATAAAAACAAAGCCAAATAAAGTATATAACTCTATAATGGGGGGGTATATAACAGATGCCTCTTCTTGACAGTGATAGACATTTAAAATATATCTGTTGAATAAATAAATAAGTGAATGACCAGACTTTCCTTCTTCATTTTTGAGATCAACTTCAATTCTCAACCTATTTTCTAACATATTCCCACACCAGGCTTATCGTGCTTTTCACATTTAGAGACGAGGCCAAGGTGGTCATGAATGATTGTTTGCATATATTTTCAGTGGTTAAAAGAGGTATGTTCTCATTTTCATGCTACTGCATCAAGTAGCTGCATAAAGATGTCTAACTATATGAGTGTCAGCATCAGCTTTGCATCTGGCCGATTCATGTACACACTGTGTCTAAATTCACCTTTAAGTGAAAGCTGCAGGCTAGATGAAGGCCTAGCGTTTTGTTTAATGACCTCCAATCTTCATAACTTACCTTCTGCTGTTAAGTTGAAATATCTCATTGATGACAGAGATTCAGTCCTATGAATGTGAATCCTAGATTCTCTTTTCACAAACTTGGTGACTATATAAAACTTGCCCTGGCATTTTAGAATGACCTTTGGATTTACCCAATCATTTGAACTTCAGCTTTTCTGTTGCCTATATATTGAGTCCCATTTCAGTTCCAAATGACTTCAATTTTACTCCTGGCCTAATTTCCAAGAGCCTAATTTTATAGATAGGAACAGAGTGGGCAGATATAAAGTAATAAACTCTGTAACCCTAGAAGTAATAAAGGTTAGTTGAATTGATAAAATTCACATCAGATTACATTTGAGGTATAGTACCCATATAAGGGCACTGTGAATTGGGTGTACTTAGCTTTTTATTGGCATAATTGCTAATAGTGGTAATGTAATTTTCAGCATAGAGATAAACCTATACTGAGGGAAGAGGCAATAATGATATAACTTTCCATCTTCCATGCCAGTATAACAGACATAGTGAGGATTAAATGATTAACCAGAAAACAAATTAAGGACTGTTACACATAGTAGAATTATTTAATAGTGTGTGACATAGAATCAATCACAGTAATAATTTCTGTTCAATGAGAAAGACTAAGTAATGTCACCTGCTTAGAAGCTTTAGTTTTCCAACCAAAAACTCCAGGATATTTTTAGCTGCCCCCTCCCACCTATGAAATGACAAGCAACATTTTGCAGCCATTCTTAAGAAAATAGACAGGAATAACATATATTTTCTACTGCTAAAGTCAATAACATACTTCCCTAGGTTTGACATTACCTGTGTGTGTTAAGTGAAAAGTTATCATTGGTAGCAGCCAGGTTAAAGGAATTCAGTTAAGAAAAACTCTAAGTTTAAAATGTATGCATATAAAGGACAGACTCCTGAGAATTTATTGTTTCTTCAAGTGTCTGTCCTCACCAGTTGGTGGCTACATTTTCAATTCCCAAATATAAAAAGATCTTTGCCACTTTTTCCATGAGAGAATGAATAACTTTTTTTAGAGAGTTCCTCCAGTCACCCCAAGTAATTTCAGGAATCCAAGGAGTTTAAAGTTCTGTTCAGATCATTGTTTATTGCTGCAGAGCAGTGATTTTCAACCGGTGTGCTACATACAGGAGGCACACTAGTGCGCCGCAAGAATTATTAAAGAATCCAACACCTGACTACTTAGTTATTTACCTCTTTCTCCTAGGCTGTCAAACAAAAAAAAAATGACAACAGTCACCACGACAATAGATTTTTGGTGTGAATTAATCAATATACCCGTTTTTGTCAGATTGGCAAAAAAAAATATGTATTTTTGGTGTGCTGGCTGAGTTTTAGTAATTAGTTTATGTGTGCCATGAGATGCAAAAGGTTTGAAAATCCTGCTATAGAGCATTGCGAGTCATGCCAGGAGTCCCTAACATTTCCACAGCAAAGCTTGCTCACCTAGAACATCGCTGCCATCAACGATGACAGCACTGCCACCTCCATCCTCACCTTGTTCATATGGGTGCAACTTGAAATAATCCAGGCCCAGTGCCGTGGAATCAGAAGCAGATTGTACCTCAGTCACATACATTTGTATTGGTCCTGCTGAGAAGTGAAAAAGAGAAAAAAACTTGCCCTTTTGTTACTCTTCATGAGGGTTTGCACAGATTGCTCAAACCTCCACGCGCCAGTGCTCAGTGATGAATTTTTCTAGGTGCCATCATGGTTAGTCCAGCGTATACTTTGGAATCTTAATTTCACAGAAGTGCAGCTCTAAGCCATAGCATTCCTGCCTTTATGAACCCAAAGCCAGATAGTAGCGGGGTATAAATCTACTGCATCCTTTGAGAGCTGGTGCTGGTAGAGCTTAAATTCAGCCACGTGTCATTGTCACTCGATGTCACCTGTGGGCATGAAGGCCTGACTTGCTTATGATTGCTTTAATGCATTGAAGGGAAGTCTTCAGCTCTCAAAGCAAAGTTTTATAAGTACTCCAAGTGTTACAGATGTAAGTACGATACAGCTCTTTCAACAAATCTCTTCAATGATTCTTACAACAAAGTAGTGCTACTACTTGGCCCAAGGGTCGGTGGATTTTATGCTGGAGTGGGACTATCATTCATGGTTAATCTCAGTCTATGGCACTGAATCATGTTCTCAGGCCTCTTCACTATATCCCTCATAATGAATTTTCATGTGCCCTGCAATTTTTCCTCTGTCAGGCCATCACAGTCTAATGAACATATTTATATATGTCTGGACATCATTGTGGAAGGCCTTTAGACCTCATCTTTTCTGCTTACTTTTCACAAAGTGCCTCAATCATTATTTGAATCAGTTCATCCATGTCACATATTTATTCATTGTACACTATGTGCCAAGCAAGGACGTTGGCATAGAGAATACAAGAGTTAAAGAAAAGAGAGAGAAAATTATCAACTCATATACCTTTCTCTCAATACATAAATAGAATAAACAAACAAGTAGGAAATAACATGACAGATGGTGGCAAGTGCTAAAAAGGGAAATAAAACAAGGAAGTATAACTATAGGTCCTGCTAGGAGTGAGGATGATTTACATAGAGTGATCCCACATATGATGGACATATTTGAGCCAAGATGGAGAAAAGGAGGAAGGGAGACAAAATGTGGGAGGAGGTTATTCTAAGGCACATTGTGCAAAAAGTATACAAACCCTGAGGAATAAGTGTCCTAGGTGGTTTAAGAAGGGGTAGATATGGGGCTGGGGTCTTTATTCCATAGAACAGCAACTTTAAATATCTTCTATAGTCCATCCAAGACTCTCATAATAAAAGAAAAAAATTGTTGACATGATCAACCTACTGCAGATTAACATGGGACACAGATGGGACTCAACAGACCATAAAAAACCAAGATCAAAAAAGATGCCGAGATAGCAAGGGAAAATAATGTGCCTTGCCATAGATAGCTAAGAACATAATTCCTTAGTGAGAAGCAATTTAAAGATAATGCAAGATTAACATATATTTACATTTGAAAGCATTGGCCCAAGTTAATAAGCAGGGTATACAGCGTATGGAGTAGCAGTCTTAGAGAACTTAAACATTCTCAATTGATTTAATATTTTATTGACAAGTTTTATCAAAGACAGAAAGTTTCAGCAATGAAAATCTAGTTATAACTATATTAAAACTTTGCTACTTTAATAAATAGCTAGAGCAAAATAAAACCTGACAACATTCTCAGGTGCTATTTTAAAGAATTGTAGTGTTTGATATACCAGTTTAGCACACCTCTGTTGATGTGGGCTATAGTCCTTCATTTAACAAATATCCATAAGTACTGTTATTTGCAGGGGTTTGTTTTAGGGTCTAGGATGTAACAGTGAACAAAACTGCATCTTGTCAACAGCAAGGCAGATATATGTTAGGTACTAAGTGCTATAAAGAAAAATAAATCTGGGTAAGTGGATGGAGAATTTCTATGGGAAAGGTCTTTGGGAGAGCATATCAACTGGAAGATGCTGCCATAACAAATCAACCTCCCAAACTCAGTAGCTTTAAAAACATAGGTTTCCTGCTCATGCTACATATAGGTTGTGGGTCGGTATAGAAGGCTCTCCTTATTGAAATCACTCAGTGACCCAGGCCAGAAAATCACACATCATTCTGTACGTTGTTGATCATTGTGCTAAAGGGAGAAGAGATCACCAGAGGGAATTGAACCAGAAAGAAGAGTCTGATATCTCCCTTCCACTCGTAATTCATTGCCTGGAACTAAACTCACTGCCCATTCAACTGCGGGGTAGCCAGGAAGGAGGCAGACCTAGGTGTCGTTGTCAAACAGCACTAATGACCACCATGAAAGGATCATAGCCAAAGAAGGATGGCATTTGAACTGAGACCCGAGGAAAGTGAATGTGAGGATGGGACAGAACATTCCTAGAAAAAGAAGAGTAAGGAAGTTAGAACCTATTTGGTTGGTTCAAAAAGGAGTTAACTTTATCAAAATAAGAAAAAAAAAAAACCCACACAACTAATAAAATGCAAGCAAATAAAGATAGAAGCTACAGAGTGAGAGAAAATAATTGCAAATTTTGTATCTGATAAAGGGCATATATTCAGAATATACAAGGAACAAACTAATACTTAAATGTACAAAATATTTGAGACACTTCACCAAAAATATATATGCATGGTGCTAAAGCATAAAAGTACTTTAAACATAATTAGCCATTAGCGAAATGCAAATTTAACTATAATTAAATTGTATACACACTACTAGAATGGCTATGATAAAAACAACTGATGATACCAAGTAAGTGTTGCAAGGCTGAAGAGAAGCTGGTCCCTTATACATTGCTGGTGGGATTAAAAATGGTACAGTTACTTTGGAAAGCACTTTGCAGTTTCTTAAAAAGTTAAATATACACTTAGGGTTTGTCCCAGTAATTTCATTGCTAAGGATATATCGAAGAAAATTGAAGACATATATTCACACACAGATTTGGACATTAATGTTCATTAATCAAAGTAATCAAAATTAGAGAAAATTCAAATGACCCTGATGTAGTAAATGGAAACACAAAATGTGGTGTAGCTTTAAAATATAATATTCATCAGCAGTACAAAGGCATGGACTACTGTTAACATGCTACAACATAGGCCTGAAAAACACATGCTAAATAAAAGAAGCCAGACACAATAAGCGGCATTCTGCATGGTTCTATATATATTCAACTACCAGAAAGGGAAAAACTGTAGATACAGAAGCTAATCAGTGGTTCCCTGGAACTGTTCGGCGTGGCATGGGAATAGTTCAATTAGAGCTTGGACTTTTCTATAACTTTGTAGGAAGTCAGTGAACTGAGAATTACAGAGACTGGAGTTAATTTATATTTTCTAAAGAATGCTCTATGTTGACTTACTGTAGGTGGTAAGCTTGAAGTAAGGCAATCAATTAAGATGCTTTTTTATGGTAGTTCAGGCAAGAAATTATGAAAACTAGATCAAGACTTGTGTGGTGGAGGTGGTGACAGTAGTTTGTTTTGAAATATGTGTGAAAAGTAGAGCTTCCTAATGGGTAGGCTTGGGCCACCGTACTTTTCTCATTTTTATTAACAAGTATTGTGAGTAAACAACATCTTCTTCCCATTTCTGACCCTCAGGCCAGTGCTGAACACAACTCTAAATCAGTACTTAAGTCTCAACTTTAAATGGTGATGAAAAAAATACATTAAAATTAAAAAAAGTCTTCTTGATTCTGAACTCCCCCTACGCCCCCCAAAAGACTTAGGGTTAAATGGGAGAACCACTGATAGGGTAGAGATACAAATCAAGGGAGATTAATGCATGCCCATTTTAATTATTAAAATCAAACATAAAAAACCTTTTGTTTTTCACATGACTACTTTTCAAGTATTAATAAAACTGCATTGAAATGCCTATGTCAAGTTCCTTTATTCACCCTTAAAATGAGGTGTGCTATTTGGGAAGAAGTAGAATATGACTTCATACTTTCGTGACAGCCATGGAAAACTTTTGGGAACCGCCCTGCCTGTTTTCAGAAACCATAATCCCTCATGGCTAAGGCTGAGTAAAAAGACCTCGGGACCATAAGGCACTTAGGAGACAAAGCTTATCTTCCTTGTAGAGGCACTGCCTCCACCCCTTTCACCTCACCCTGCTTGGCCCTGGGGCAGATCACTGGTTAGCCAATGACAGGTAAGATTCCTCAAAGGAGGGACCACATAAGACAGGCACATTCATGAAGGGGCCCTCAGGGAAGGATTTGTGGGGCTATAGAAAAAGGGGGTGATGGACCATTGCTCCTCAGCTTTGACAGAGCCTGAGTCCTCATTCTGTTGCAAAGAGTCTCCTAATCTGGCTGCCTTACTTCCCCTACCTACTTAAGCCTGAAACAATGCCTTAAGCCTGAAACAATGCAGGAGGTAGGTGCGCCCTGTCCTGGAAAGGGTGGGTTCCCTAGGGCTATCAGGCCTAAAAAAGAATACATAAAATCCTGTGAAACCTACTTTGATAATACCCTCAATTTAAATGATAAGGGTCCAAGCATGAAATGAGTTTGTTTCTCAAAGTTTTATGGCCATTTAGCTATCTAACCCTGACTCAGAATAAGCCCTCAGAGTTCTTTGAATGTTATCTATTGTTTGATCATTATTGATGAGTTTTACATATATGCCCTGTATTCTTATGCAAATTAAACCCAATAAAAGCCCATTGAGGAACAGGCTCCTGGTCCTTCTCCTTTGAGAGATCAGCCACCTTTCTTTCCCAGGCAGATCATGTCTTGGTAGACTTATTTTCATCTGTGGCAGCTGGGGGGGGGCCCCCTGTGGGTGGAGCTACCCCCCAAAAAACAGCTGAGCAAACTTAGACAACTGGACCTTAATTTTTAAAATATATGATATATAATTTTGGTTAACAGTTTAGTGCTCAAGTAAATCAAATATAAACCATGGAAATCTCTGAGTGAAATTTCTCTTTTCAAATTTGAAGTATATTTTTCTATTACAATAATGTGTTTTACTCTTGAAAGATAATTTCACAGTAATTTTAAGTAATTAAAATATTGAATGGTAATTTTGAAAATTGTATGAAGGAAGTAGTTATAGCAATTTATATTTGCTTTTTATAGGTTGAACTTACAAATATGTAATCTGTAAATTTTGAGGGGTCAAATAATTTAGGAAGAAGCAAATCATAAAACTGACTTTAAGTATTTTCACCTTAGGAATGTTATAATTTTTTCTATACAGGAAATTAAGGTGATATAAAATTTCATATTACTACCAATTATTGCATGCAGAGAAAGAAAAATAAATAGCCATTTATGTTCTACTCTACTAGTAAAAAATGAAAAAGGTTTTTCCAAGAAGCTTCAGTTATAAAGTCCACATGCAAATGTTCACCTATTTGGCTTTGTTTATATAATGAATGCTGGGTGACATGTAATGAGTATTTAAAGTTGGTTTCATTTTCTTCTGGAGTAAAAACTCTGTTACCTGAAGCAAAATAATTCTTCCCATGTGGTGATTCTGATTATTTTAATTTTCTCATAATTTGTTCACCAATTTGGGAATCTACCTACCAAGAACAGCTTGATAGTTTAAAAAGCATCTTTCTGGAGTAACGGATACCCCTGACACCTGAGAGGCAGAGGTGGCAAACGTTTGTTTCTTACGTATTTAAAAACCAATAGATGTTCATGACTGCCTGAGAGACTCTCTTCCAATCTCTTTCCTGTATCTGTGCCATTTTCAGCACATACTTTTCTCCTTGCCTGTCAGTAGTACGCTGATGGGTGGGACAGACTATAGGGGATCTTGTATGTGTGGCTCATCTGGGTCAGGCTGGGAAGATGGACATGCCAATGCTTTCCTTTCCATAACTTATCAAGACTCACTCCCATGGTCACAGATAATAATGTTTCTTTGTCCAAAGTTAAGGGGAAATGAATTTGGTGAACAGCCAATAGTCTCTACCACAACTGTAAAGGAGATGTACAGTACTTTCAGGTAGCCAGACAAAGAAGCCTTACTTAAAAATTACCCTGTTCAACACATACATAATGATCATATCAGGATGGGATCTTTTCATCCTGTTATTTCCTTTACTCTGTTCTTACTATTAAATAATGGTTTTATTGAGGTATAATTCACATAGTGTAAAACTCATCCTTTTAAAGTACACAATTCAGTGGTTTTTAGTATATTCAAAATGGTATGTTTCTAATACCACCATCTAATTCCAGAAAAATTTCATAACTCCAAAAAGAGGTCCTATGCCCATTATCACTCCCTCTCTGGCTCTTCCTTGCTTCCAACTGCTGGAAACCACTGATTGATTTTGTTTCTATATGGAGTGGACTATCCAAGACATTTCATATAAATGATTTCATACTCTCTGTGGCCTTTAGTGTAAAACTTCTTTCATTCAACACATTTTCAAGTTTGATGCCTGTAGTAGCATGTATCAGTACTTTATTTCTTTGTGTGGCTGAGTAATATTCCATTGTATAGATAGAGCACACTTTGTGTATGCATTCTTCAGTTTATGGATAGTTGTTTTCACTTTTTGTCTATTATAAACAATGCTGCTATGAACATTTGTGTACAAGTTTTTGGGTGGACATATGATTTTTTTTTCAATTCTCTTGGTTATATATGTGTGTTTATGTTATAGGTCACATGGCAACTACATATTTAACTTTTTCAAGAACCTCTTAACAATTTTTTCAAAACTGTTGAAACATTTTCATTTCTATCACCAATGTTTGAGGGTTCCAATTTCTCTGTATCTTCACCAATTGTTATCATTTACCTTTATAGCTACAGTAGCCCCAGAAAGTATAAAATAGTCACTCATTGTGGTGTTTATTTGCATATCCCAAATGACTAATGGTGTTGAACATCTTTTCATATACTTATTAGCTATAAATATATATACATATTTTAAGAAATGTCTTGATTTTTTGAACATTTTAAAATTGGGTTATCATCCTAGTGAATGGGAGAATTTATTCACAAATGACATATCTGATTAGGGTTTGATATCCAAAACATACAAGAAACTCATACAACAACAAAAAAGCAATTTCATAAAAATGTGCAGGGGGCATAAAAAGACATTTTTGCAAAGAAGACATACAGATGACCAACATACATGAAAATATGTTCAACATCGCTAATCATCAAGGAAATGCATATTCAAACCACAATGAGATACCAGCTCGCATGTCAGAAAGGCTATTATTAAAAAGTCAAAAGCCTGCCCTGACCCGAGGCTCAGTTGGTTGGAGCGTCATCCCATACACCGAAAGGTTGTGGGTTTGATCCACAGTCAGTGCACATACCTAGGTTACTGATTCAATTCCCAGTCAGAGTACGTGCAAAAGGAAACCAATTGGTGTTTCCCTCTCACACCGATGTTTCTCTGTCTCTCCCTTCCTCTCTCTCTCTAAAAAAAAGCAATTAAAATATCATCGGTTGAGGATTAAGAAGAAAAAGTCAAGGGCCCTGGTTGGATAACTCTGTTGGTTAGCATTGTCCTAATGTGTCATGGTTACAGGTTTGATCCCCAGTCAGGGAACATATAAGAATCAACCAATAAATGCATAAATAAGTGGAACAATGAATCACTCTCTTTCTCTCTCTCTCCTCTCCCTCTTTTTTTCTAAAATTAATTTTTTTGAAGTCAACAAATAGCACATAAATAGCACATTTCAGGAGATGTGGGAAAAGGGAACCTTTGTGCACTGTTGGTCGGACTGCAAGTTGGTGCAGCCACCAATGGAAAACAATATGGAGATTCCAGAAAAAAAAAATAGAGCTACCCTAAGATCCAGCAATTCTACTTCTGGGTATTTTTCAGAATAAAATGAAAACACTAAGTTGAAAAGATATGTGCACCCTTATGTTGATTGAAGAATTAGTCACAATAGCCAAGATACGGAAGCAACTTAGGTTTTCATTGATAGATGAATAGATACAGGAGATGTGAGATTATGTGTGTGTGTGTATTATGTATAATACACACACATATATCACATTGTGGAGTATTACACAAATATTACACACACAATATGGAATACATGGAAAAATGAAATCATGCCATTTGCATAGCATGGATGGACCTTGGGAGTATTATACTAAGTCAGACAGAGAAAGACAAATACCATATGATTTTGCTTATATGTTCAATCTAAAAAGCAAAACCATCAAAATGAAAAAAAGACTCATAAAACAGAGACCAAAGGGATGGCTGCCAGAGGGAAAGGGTGTGGGGATAGGTAAAAATGTGAAGGAGAATATATTCAATAATATTGTAATAAGCGTGCACAGTGACAAATGATCACTAAAATTAGTGGGGTGACTACATTGTCAGCTCTAAAAATATCTAATCATTATAATATTGTATACAAACTAATATTTAAAACAGTAAAAAGAGTTATCTATTTTTTATTGTTGATTTTTAAGTGTTCTTTATATATTCTGGATACAAATCTCTTATTAGATAGGTAATTTATAAGTATGTTCATCCCTTCTGTTGGTTTTATTTTTATTTCTTTTTATGGAGTCCTCTCAACCATAAAAGTTTTTAATTTTTATGAAGTTCAACTTCTCTAAGTTTTCCTTTAGTCATTTATGATTTTTTTTGTCACATCCAAGAAACCATTGCTTATTCCAAGGTTAGAAAGTTTTAATCTTTTACCTTCTGAGATATATTTCTAGCTCTTACATTTAGGTATTGGATTCATTTTGAGATAATATTTACATATGATCTGAGGTAAAGTCAACTTCATACTTTTGCATGTGGATATCCAGTTAAGACACCGGCACCATCTGTTGAAGATTATTCTTTTCCCATTGGTTGACTAGGCACCATTGTTGAAAATCAACATAAGTTTAAAGATTTTTAGACTCTTAGCTCTACTTCATTGGTCAATATATCTATCCTTTTACAATATCACACAGTTTTGATTACCTTAGCTTTATCATAAGTTTTTAAATGAAGTGTCAGTCCTCTAAATTTTTCTGCTTTCCCAAGATTATTTTGACTATTTGAGGTTTGCTGCATTTCTTTATGACTTTTAGCATCATCTTGTCAATTCCCACAAACTCCTAGCTTGTGTTTTGATAGCGATTGTGTTGAATCAGTAGATCAATTTAAGAAGTATTACCATCTTAACAATATTAAATATTCCTATAAATGAACATATGATGTCTTTCTATTATTTTGGTTCTTTTAAATTTCTTTCAATAGTGTTTTATAATTTTCAGTATAAAATATGTACTATTTTTGTTATATTTACTCCTAGGAATTGTATTATTTTTAAAAAATTATATTGCTTTATTTTTTAAGAGATTTTATTTATTTATTTTCAGACAGAGGGGAAGGGAGGGAGAAAAAGAGGGAGGAAAACATTTATGCGTGGTTGCCTGTCACATGCCCCCCACTGGGGACCTGGCCTGCAACCCAGGCATGTGCCCTGACTGGGAATTGAATTGGCGACCCCTTGGTCTGCAAGCCAGTGCTCAATCCACTGAGCCACACCAGCCAGGGAGGAATTGTATTATTTTTTAATGCCACTGTAAATGCAACTTTTCTATTAATTTTATTTTCAGGTTATTTCTAGCTAGTATATACAGAAAAAGATAATATTGGTGTATTGTTCCTGTGCTCTTCAACTTTGCTGACCTCAGTATCAGCAAAGTGCATGTGTGTGTGTATTTCTTGGGATTTTCTATGTATAAGATTATTTCATTTGTAAGTGGAAATTGTTTTACTTTTACTTTTCCAATCTAAATGCTTTTTATTATTTTTTTTCTTGCATAATATTTGGCTAGAACCACCAATGCAATGTTGAATAAAAGTGTTGAGAGCAGGCATCCATGGTTTGATTCCAATGTTAGGAAAAATTATTCAGTCATTCATCATTAAATATAATGTTAACTTTGGGTTTTCCATAGATAATCTTTATGAGTTGAGGAAATTTCCTTCTATTTTTTTTCCTGTTCTTTTGTTTTATTTGTTTTGATTGAAGACTTCAGAGGAGTTTTGTGAAAGACATAGTTTGCAGAGCTTTCAAAGAAATTTAAACTTTTGGTGCACTTTTTAAAAAATTATACATTTCAATATACAGAGCTTTGCTGTGTGGTTATGTCAACATTCCCATGGCAACCCTTGCTCTTCCAGTTACTCTGTCAACTTTTGTGCTTAATTCACAGTGTCACAACATGGTAAGTGCTGTGCTTTTAAAAACATCTACCTTGCTACTTAAGAATTATTAACTAATGATCATCCAGAATACCTGTATGGAGTTAAGAATGGTTTAATTTAGCCTTTAATTCTAGAAAAAAATACAACTTACTTATTAGAGAGTAAAGTATAAAAGGATGAATGTTCAAATGGAACACTTAGTTAACATCACATACAAATTTTAAAACACTAGCTTAAAAAAGATTCCACTTGTCTTATGCTCTATATATCAATAGCAAATAGTCTTGCAATATTTATTAAGAAAAGGGAATCTAATACTTCCTGATGGATGCTGCACATCTAGTTTTCTATAGGGAAAAGATTGAGAAAATCAATTAAAGGATGCTTATAATTTATGGATATATTATATCTATATAAGTATTAATACTTTAATAACATTGCATTATTATACTAGTGAATCTACTGTATTTCAACAAAACTGTTACTATTGCTCTTTTTATAGTGTGAATGCCGATCCATAATTATTAGAGAAGGTAAGGTTATCAAAATCTTTATCAGATTTTCCATTAGAAATATCTACTATAAAACATCTATAATGTATTAGATAAATACATAGGCTACAAATTAGCATTTACAGTATCATTTCATTAAAATATGTATACAAAAAATGTTTAAAAGATACTTCCTGAAAGACTAATTTTCTTGATTTTATCTCACAGCTTGAGATAAAATTTTCCACATGTACTGATTAGTGACAAAACTTATTATTCAAAGGTTTTTTTTTTTGCAAATGACAGAACCTAAATGTTTCTGTCTTAAGCAAATAAATAAAGTAAAACTCTTTGTTCACATTTTTAGGAAGTATGATCCAAGATGCTGGCTTTGGCAAAGCTGCAACAGGGTTTCAAATAACAGAAATTTATTATTCAATGACTGAAGGGTTTTTTAAAACCTGTATAAGCCTTTATTTACCTCCTTGATGATAGCTTTCTTTGGCAGACCCTCACTAAGTACTAGCAGTAAAGACATATAGTATTTTTTCAGCTATTAATTTTGGTAGAAAAAATTTTCCAATTTTCCTCAGTTCAGATTATTTACCAATCTTTAAATCAAAAGATATAGCTAGGGAATTGGAGAAATATGATTAACCAGGCTTGAGTCACATAATCACTATAACTTTTAGAAAATATTTTAAGTTATTAACCTATAGAGGACTGAGAATATGAAGGAGTAGTTCACCAAAAGAAATGCTCTATGGAAGGGAAGAGAGAGAGATAGAGAGAAAGGGAGAGAGAGAGAGAGAGAGGGAGGGGGAGGGAGGAAGGGAATAAGGAAGGAGAAAGGAGGGAGAGAGGGAGAAAGGAAAGAAAGGGGAAGAAAAAGGGAGAGGAAAGGGAAGAAGAGAGGGGAGGGAAGAGGTGGGGAGGGGAGGAGAAGGAACAAGAGAAGAAAAGAGAAGAGAAGGGAAGAGTAGGGAAGAGAAGAGAAAAGAGGCTCTTGGATGACAGCCAAATAGGTGGAAGTTTAGCCCACTTGCTTGTGCATCCAACTTGGAATTTCAACTGATCTTCCAACAAATGACCTGAACAATCAACAAAATCTTAGCTGATATGAATTTTTGAAGCCAGGGGATGCAGAAGAGGATTTGTACTGTCTAGTAAGAGATTTTACAAGTTGAAGGGGAAGTACCCTGTGTGAGGTACCTGAAGCATAGGAGATAGCAGAGGAGAGAGAGAGCAGAGGAGAGTAGGAGAGAGCAGAGGAGAGAAAGATCAGCTTGGTGCCTTCAACCCGTTCCAGAACAAGGGGTCCTGGTCCTGCACAGGGAACCCCTAATCCTAATCAGAGAGACTTGGGAGGATATACAGGGTCTGGGAGACTTGGTTGAACACACACAACGCGTGGCATGTCCATGGCTGCAACGCCAACCAGGAGAGAAATTCTGGCTCCTAAGACTGTCAGAGGCACCTGAAAGGTATGGCCAGCCCTGACCAAGAAAGAGTTTTTTCCTTTTGGAGAAGTGGAGTGCACAGAGAGCTGAGCCGTGGCTTGAACCTGCAGTGTGGGTGCCACAGAGTGACTTTTTTAAAGAGGGGGATAGAGATGTGGCTAAGCAGGGAATCAAGGTTCACAGTGGCCCTGCCAGCAGAGGCCAGAATCAAAGCGTGGTTTGTATCCACTGAACCCAGCTGGTCAGAAAGAGTAGAAGGCTGCACTAGCAAAGGGATTGTGGGGCTTCATCCAGCATGGCTGGTGACTGTGGATCACTGTGTGTGTGCAGTGGAGAGGGTTTGTGTCTGAGCCCCCTGTGAGAGCAGTGAGCCAGGAACTGGATGAGCTATAGCTGAGCACCTGAGGTAACTTGCAGCCAGGTAGGGTTACCCAAACTACAGAATACAAACCTCTGGGAAACTGAAGGGATGCCCATCCCCCACCTGCAGGATTGCAATCTCCTCAGAATAGTAAAACTGGGCTCAAGAACACCCTGCTGGGTGCATATCCAAGGGGGAAAAGAAAAACAATCTCCAAAGGAGCCCTTTATGAACTTTTATCAGATTCTACGCTGGCTCCTTCTTGGGCCCTATTAAACTGAAAAAAGCAGAGTGGAGAGATTAGAAATTGGCACAAAATGAGATATCCAGGGCCCCACACAGTCTCAGTTCTCATACGGAGCTACCACCAGCACCAAGCAGTAAAGAGCTAACACAGTTTTGGTCTCACACAAGAAACAGCTTATGCATCAGAAACCGTACATAGGTGGAAATAATCTAGGACAGACCAAAATGTGTTGCACAGGGGTGGGGAACACACCCACCATCTTCCCTGATGGTTGAACAGCACCTCCCAGGGGGAATGATCAAGGAATCCCACCCTCCTGATCACAACAGAGGCCTCCTCTACAGGCAGGTAGAGGTGGCACATGTGTTGCTGTAGAATGTTAGTTGAACCACTCTTGGGGCTTGTGCTGATAAAAAGCTAGCAGGACAGAACACTGGGGACCAGCCAGGCCTGAAAGAGACAACCATAGACTGTGGATCACTTGTAGCCTCAACCAGGCTGCCTAAAGGTAGACTGGGACACCAGCTGACATCAGGGATAAACCCTGAAGGAGAAGACGGTAGGCCAGCAAACACTAGATTCAACTGAGATAAATTCCATGTCATTCTTTCTCATTATTTTCACTACTTTTTCTCCTGCATAGCTTTTTAACATTGTTTCTTTGTCTTCAATTTTGTTCTTATTATTTCACTATTTTATTTTAATTTATATATATTTAGTTTTGTAATTTTTTATTTTTAATTTTAATTTTTATTCCAGTCTTGTATTTTATTCTTTCCTTCTCTTACTCTATATTCCCTTAATCCTTCTCTTTCTTATTTTCATTCTGAATTTTATGTTTTCCCTTTCTACACCTTTTGTCTATTCCTCACTTTCACTATTTCTCCTCCCTCCATCTCAAGACCATCTTTCTTTCCATTCTTTTCCAGTCATATCACATTCTTTTCCCTTTCCTATAGTATCTTCATTGTAATTCCATCTTTATTAATATTTACTCAATTGTCATTGATATCAAGATTGTTGATGCATTTCTTCAATTCTATCCTTAGGTGCTCAATATATGTATTTTTAATCTCATATTTTACTCTTCCCCTGTCCTACTCCATTTTTTCTTCCTCCTCCCCTGTCTTATTTACATTTTAAATTTTATCTTCTTTTCTTAGCCTGGTTTCTAGCCCATATGCTTATTATTTTTCTTTCTTTTATCATATCAAATTTAGTTTTCTTTCCTTTAGATATCTCCAAATTATTTTTTCTTTCCTTTCTTTTCTCTTTCTTATAATATCACTATTCTATTTCCACCTTCACCAATATTTACTTACTCCTTTGTCATGGACATTGCAGAGGTGGTTATTTTACTGTAATTGGTTCCTATTTTTGTAATATTTTTTCTCCAAACCTCATATATATTATTCCCTTGTCTTACTCATATTTACTCTATTCCCTGCCTATTTTATTTACATGGCAAATTTTATTTTCTCCTCTTCTTCACCTTGTTTTTATTCTTTACTGTTATTATTTCTCCTCCCCTTACCATCTCAAAATCATTTTTTTCTGATAGTCACATCACATTCTTTTTTCCTTTCATATAATATTCTTATTCTCTTTCCACCTTTTAAATCTTAGCTCTTATTGTTGATATCATGGTAGTGATTGGGGGGGTATTTTTTTGCTGTTGTGAGTACTGTTTGCTGGGTTGCTTTGTTTTGTTCTGGCAGCTCCTATACAACAGCATAGAAGACACAGTGGGAGTTGTGACTCTCAGTCAGCCAGCCAGAAGGGAGATCCCACCAAGGAATGAACCAAAACCAACAAAACACAATTACAGCAAGAGGGTCCACAAAAATTACATAAAGGGCATCCTTAGAGTATCCTGCTCAAGGGTTCAGGGAGACTACGCTATTGAGTCCCACAGGACACCTACCATATAAGGAGACCCCATAAAGACAGGGAGTCAAAGCAGATCAATCTAATAAGCAGAAACAAACAAAAAGAGCCACCCAAAATGGGGAGATATAGAAACAATGCCAAATCATTAGGGAAGGAGCAATCCCAGAAAAAGTGCTAAATGAAAATGAGGCAAGCAATTTACCAGATGTAGAATATGGTTCAAAGTACGGTTATAAGGATACTAAAGGAACTTGGTGAGAACTACAAGGAACTTAGTGGGAACTACAACTGCGTGAAAAAGGACATAGAAACTATGAATAAGGGCCAGGAGAAAATGAAGAATACAATATCTGAAATGATGAATACACTAAAAGTAATTCAAAATAGGCTAGATGAAGCAGAGGATGGAATCAGTGTATTGGAAGGCAAGGTAGAACAAACACTGAGTCAGTGCAACAAAATGAAAAAGCAGACTCGAAAAGAATAGTAGATAGTTTAAGGAAGCTGCAAGGCAACATGAAACAACAATATTCACATGATAGGGGTTCCAGAATGAAAAGTAAAGAGCAAGGGATACAAAACCCATTCGAAAAAATAATGACAGTAACATCCCTAACTTAGTGAGGGGAAAAGTCACACAAGTTCAAGAAGCACAGAGGGCCCCAGTCAAGGTGAACACAAAGAGACCCACTCCAAGACACATCATAATTAAAATGGCAAAATTTAAAGAGAAAGAGAATCTTAAAGGCAAAACAGGAGAAACAGGAACATACAAGGGAGCACTGATAAGGCTAGCAGTTGACTTCTCAACAGAGACACTACAAACCAGAAGGGAATGGCACAGAATATTGGAAGTAATAAAAAGCAAAGACTGGTAACCAAGATTACATTACCCATCAAAGCTCTTATTTAAAATGGAAGGTAAAATAAGGAGTCTCCTAGACAAAAAAAAAAAAAAAAAGCCAAAAGAGAACAACTCGACCAAACCAGTATTGCAAGACATGCTGAAGTGACTGCTTTAAAAAGATGAAGAAAAAGAGAGAGTGAGAAGAACACAGGCACAAAGAGAAAATGGTAATGAATAAATACCTGTCAATAATAACCTTAATTATAAATGGATTAAATGCACCAATCAAAAGACATAGGACAGCTGAATGGATAAGAAAACATAACCCATATATATATATGCTGTCTACAAGAGACCCACCTCAGAACAGAATATACACAGGCTTAAAGTAAAGGGATGGAAAAACAATTTTCCAAGCAAATTGACATAAAAAAAAAAGCTGTGCTGGTAATATTTATATCAGACAAAATAAACTTCAACACAAAGTCCACAGCAAGAGATAAAAAAGTACCACATAATACTTAAGGGAGTCATCCAACAGGAGGATATAACCATTGTAAATATATATGCACCCAAAATAGGAGTGTCTAAATACATAAGGAAAATCTTGGACGACCTTAAGAAGGAGATCAACAGCAATACAGTCATCCTAGGGGATTTTAACACACTAGTGTCAACAATGGACATATTGTTAAACAAAGAAGCAACAAGGATATTATGCCATTGAATGACACCGTAGATTAAATGGATTTAATTGATATTTACAGAGCATTTCACCCCAAAGAAGCAGAATATACATTCTTCTCAAGTGCACATGGATTATTCTCAAAGATAGACAACATGGTAGAATGCAAAACAAGCCTTAACAAATTCAAGAAAATTAAAATTATATCAAGCCTCTTTTTGGATCACAATGGCTTAAAACTAGAAAACAACCTCAATGAAAAAACTCAGTGTTCAAATACATGGAGACAGAATATCACATTATTAAATAATGACTGGGTTAACAATGATATCAAAGAAGAAATCAAAAAGTACCTGGAAACAAATGAAAATGAACACACAACAACACAAAATCTATGGGACACGGTGAAGGCAGTACTGAGAGGGAAGTTCATAGCAAATCAAGCTTACCTAAAGAAGACAGAAAAATCTCAAATAAACAACCTCACCCTACATCCAAAAAAGCTAGTGGAACAACAAAAAATAAAGCCCAGGAAGCATAGAAGGAAGAAAATAATTAAGATCAGAGCATAATTAAATGACCTAGAGCTAAAAACAAATTAAAGGATCAATGAATCCAGCAGGTGGTTCTTTGCAAAGATAAATAAAACTGACAAACCTGTAACCAGACTCACCAAGAAAAATAAAGAGAGAATCCTAAATAATAATTAAAAAAAACAGAAATGAAATAGGAGAATTAACATCCAATACCACAGAAACACAAAGGATTGTAAGAAATTACTATGAACAAATATATGCCAAGAAATTGAACAACCTGGGCAAAATGGATAAATTTCTTGAAAGAAAGAATCTTTAAAAATTGAATCAAGAAGAAGCAGAAAACCTGAATAGATCAACAACAACTAGTGAAACTGAAGCAGTAATAACAAAACTCCCAGCACACAAAAGCCTTGGACAGCATGGCTTCAGGTAAATTATACCAAATATTCAAAGAAGAACTAACTCCTATGCTTCTCAAACTATCCCAAAAAAATTCAAGAAGAGGGAAGAATCCAAAACTCTTCTTATGAAGCCAGTATTACCCCGATTCCAAACTTGGTAAAGGCACAACAAAGAAAGAAGATCACTGGCCAATATCTCTGATGAACATAGATGCTAAAATCCTCAACAAAATATTGGCAATCCTGATCCAGCAATACTTTAAAAAAATTATATACTATGATCAAGTGGAATTTATCTGAGGGATACAAGGATGAGGGATACAAGGATGAGGGATACAAGGATGATACAATATTCACATATGAATAAATGTAATATACCACATAAACAAAATGAAGTACAAAAACCACATGATTATATCAATAGATGCTGAAAGTGTATTTGTAAAATTCAGCACCCATTTATGATAAAAACAATCAGCAAAGTAGGAATAGAAGGAGCACACCTCAACATATAAGGGTCATATTCAAGAAACCTACTGCCAATATCATGCTCAATGGGCAAAAACTAAAAATGTTTCCTTTAAGATCAAGAACAAGACAAGGTTGTACACTTTCACCACTCTTATCAGCATAGTACTGGAGGTCCTAACCACAGTGATCAGACAAGAAGAAGAAATAAAAGGCATCCAAACTGGGAAGGGGGAAATAAAACTGTCATTTGTGGGCGACATGATAGTGTACATAGAAAACCAAAAAAACTACCTGAACTAATAAGTGAATTTGGCAAAGTAGCAGGATAGAAAGTCAATACTCAGAAATTGATGGCATTTTTCTGCATCAGCAATGAACTATCAGAAGGTGAAACTAGGGGGGAAATATCGTTTACTATAGCAAAAAGAAAAATAAAGTACCTAGGAATAAATGTAACCAAGAAAGAAAAAGACCTATTCTCAGGAAACTATAGAATACTGAAGAAAGAAACTGAGGAAGATACAAATAAATGGAAGCATATATTCTGTTTATGGATGGAAAAAAATAACATCATTAAAATGCCCATACTATCTAAAGCAATCTATAGATCAATGAAATTCCCATTAAAATACCAATGATGTATTTCACTGATCTAAACCAAATACTCCAAAAATGTATATGGAATCAAAAAAGCGCCTGAATAGCCTCAGCAATTTTGAGAAAGAAGCATAAAGTTGGAGAGACCACAATACCTTATATGAAACTATACTATAGGGCCACTATAGTCAAAACGGCCTAATACTGGCATAGGAACAGACACATAGATCCATGGAACAGATTAGAGAGCCCAGAAATAAGCTCATGTCTCTATGGTCAATTAACATTTGACAAAGGGAGCACGAGCCTACAATGGATTAAAAATAGCCTCTTCAGTAATGGTATTGGGAGAACTAGACTGGTATGTGGAAAAAAAGAAAAAGAAAAAGAAAAGAAAAGAAAGCAGACCACCATCTTATACCATACACCAGAATGACCTCAAAGTAGAAAAAGGACTTAAACATAAATCATGATACCATAAAAGTCCTAGCAGAAAACATAGGCAGTAAAATTGCTATGTAGGTATCCTACATAGCAATAATTTTGCCAATATATTTCTTAGGGCAAGGGAAATAATGGAAAAATAAACAATGGGTCTACATCAATTTAAAAAGCTTCTACATGGCTAAAGAAACCATCATCAAAATGAAAAGGGAACCAACTGTACAGGAGAACATATCTGCCAACCACATATCAGACAATGGTTTTATCTCCAAAATATATAAAGAACTCACATGACTCCACTCCAGGAAGACAAGCAATCCAATTAAAAATGGGTAAAGGATCTAAATAGACACTTCTCCAAGGAGGACATACAGAGGGCCCAGAGACATATGAAAGGATGCTCAACATCACTAGCCGTCAGAGAGATGCAAATTAAAACCACAATGAGATATCACTTCACACTGGTCAGAATGGTTATCATCAATACATCAACAAGTGCCAGTGAGGATGTGGAGGAAAGGAACTCCAGTGTGCTGTTAGTGGGAATGCAGACTGGTGTAGCCACTGTGGAAAACAGTATGGAATTTCCTCAAAAAATTAAAAATGGAACTACCTTTTGATCCGGCAATTCCACTGATGAGAATATACCCTAAGAATCATGAAACACCAATTCAAAAGGACTTATACACCCCTATGTTCATAGCAGTGCTATTTATAATAGCTAAATGCTGGAAACTTTCTAAGCATCCAACAGTGGATAGGTAGATCAAAAAACATTACAACATTTTAGGAGAAAAAGATTGTGGTAGAAAAACAAAACTTTCTTCCTACTGTTTGAATAATAGGGTATAACATTTTAATTTTTTCTTGGTTTGGCAAAATGTGTAGCTTGCCCTAATTTGGGTAAATGCAAAATCAATTTATATTGTCTTTTTTTCTGTTTAATTTCTTTTAAAAATATCTAACTGTTGAAAAACTAAAAGGTCACACAAATTTTTAAAAGGTTATTATAACTATCATTAATGAAGTAAAACTAAATGTGTTTTCAATGGATAAAGAAATCAGTAGGGAAGTAAAAATAATAAAACTGAACCAAATGGAATTTTAGAATAAAAAATACTGTATAGAAAATTAAAATTGAGTGGATGGAAGAAAAACCAAATGGAAATGACAGTTAAAAAAAAAAGTAAACTAACTTAAATATAGACTTACTACAAATTTTTCACAGTGAAGAATAGAAAAATAAGATTAAAAAATAAACAGGGCTGCATGAATCTTTTAGGTGATACCAAATGATTAAATGAAGGTGTAATTGAAGTACCAAAGAGAAGGAGAATGGGGTAGAAAAAATATTTAAGTCATAATGGTTGAACATTTTCCAAATTGGATAAAATTTGGATACTTGCAGATATAAGGGTTTAAAGCAAATGAACACTAAGCAGAATGAAATTAAAAAAAATACCAGGCTGAGAGGCATCACAGTCAAACCCTTAAAAGCCAAAGAGCAAATCTGGAAAGGAGCAGGGAAAAAATTCCTGTGCAGGAAAACAATGATTCAGTTTGGGGCTAACTTAACATCAGACACCATGAAACCCCTTCCCCTTCCCCAATAAGAGGAATAATACCATTCAAGTGCTGAATGAAAATGACTTGTTAACCTAAAATTCTATAACTGGCTAAAATTTCTTTGAGGAATATGGCAATTTTTTTTCAGGTAAAATAAAGTAAAACTTAGTTGATAGCAGACATATTGTAAAAACTGCTAAAAGAAGTTCCCTCAAGGTAAAGGGAAATGAGAGCAGATGAAAACTTGGATCTGAAGAGAGAATAAAGAAATGGTAAATAAATGGCAATTTTCCCACTTTTCTCATTTGTTATAAAATATATAACTGTTAAAATGAAATTATAATAATATCTTATGGAATTCTAATATATAGTTGTAGTATATAAAAACTATAACATAAAGGAGGGAGTAGATATGGATATATATATATTTAAACTTTCATATTTTATAATTTGATATGGAGTATTTATACTGTGTTAAAGATTAAATGAGTATAGTCTTGAATGTATGTATATATATCCTACCACTATAAAAATAATGCACAAAAGAAGAGCCAAAAAGGCAGCAAGAAAATTAAAATTAAAAGACAATTATAAAAATATTTAAGTAATCTTGTAAAAGTTAGGAAAGGAGAAACAGGATATAAAAAAGATACAATAAGTAGAAAACAAAAAGTAAAATATTACATTCATTTTGACTAAGCATTTCAATTAAAAAAGGCAGAGTTTGGCTAAATGAGAAAAAAGATTCAAAATATATGCTGTCTTCATGAAACTCTTTAAATATAAGGACAAAGGAAGAATATAAATGGGTGAAAAAACATGTATCATGCAAATCGAAACCTTAGGAAGGCTGACAGGCTATATTAATATCAGAAAAGTAACTTTAAAATGAGATTTATTAGCAGATACAAGAGAGATATTTTAAGTGACAAAAGTGCACTACTGCAAGGAGATGTAACAATCATATATGTGTATATTTTCAAAGACAAAATTTTAAAACATAGGGAGCAAATTTTGACAGAATTAAAGGGAGAAAGAAACAATTCTACAATCATAGTTGCTGTCTCAACAATTAAAATAAAAGCAGGAAAGACTAAAAAGGTCTGAACAACAGTGATTTAATTGGTATTTGTGCTTTAAAAGTGCACTCTACAACAACAGAAACTTTTCTTAGGTGCACATTGTATATTTCTCAAGACACAAACATTGACCAATTCAATGCGATAAATATCAAAAGTATGATTTTCTGAAATCATACAGAAAATGCTTATTGACCACAATAGAGTTCAGCTAGAAACTGTAGTAAAAAGATAACAAAAACATCAAATATTTGGGAATTAACCATATACTTCTAAGTATAAGGTTAACAAAGAAATCAGAATTGAAACTTAGAAACATCATAAGTAGAAAGAAAAAGATTAGTATTGTGAAATAAAGAATGAAAATGCCAGATGTCAAAATTTGTGGGATACCAGTTTAATTTAACATTGTTCTGAGGATCATATCCAATGTTATAGGGCAGGGAATACAAATAAAAGGCATAGACATTGGAGAAAATTAATATAATCTGAAGACTCTAAAGAAAATCAGAATAAAGCTGCTAGAACTACTAGGTGACTTTAGCAAGGTTCCGAGATACAAGGTCAGTACATGAAAATCAATTGCATTTCTAGGTCTTAGCAATGAAACAGAAAATAAAATAAAAAGTTCATTCATGATAGCATCAAAATATTACTTGGTAATAAACAACTGTACTATAAAAACAGTAAAATTCTGGAAATACAAATTTAAAGAGATTTAAATACACAGAGAGATTGCATAATCATGGACTGAGAGACTCAATGTTTTTGAAATGTTGATTCTCCCCAAATTGATTTATATACCCATGCAACCCCAATCAAAAATTTGATACATTTTAAAGAAGTTAAAAAGCTCAGTAAAATATACATGAAAAGGCAAAATGCCTTAGAATAGATAAAATATTTTTGAAAAAGATGAACATATTTGCAGGAATATATACTATCTGATTTCAAGACAGTATAAACCCACACTAATCAAGATAAGTTACTAATATAGAGTAAGTAAACAGAATACTTAGTTCAGTAATACATATGACTAATATTTTCATTGATTTTAGACAAAAATGCCTGATTAATTTAATGGAGAAAAGGTAGCCTTTTCTAAAAACGGAGCTAGAGAATTTTATATCTCTAGAAAATAATAAGCTTCGATCTTTTTATCACATAAAGCACAAATTTTAAGTTGAATTAAATCATAGTCCTAAAGGTAGGAGTTGAAATAAACAGTTGATTTATAAACTTCAGAAGAATATAGCAAGCATTTATAATATTGAGTTAGGCAAAGATTTAACAGTAAACAAACTACAACAACAAAAAGAAACCACAAATGTGAGAAAGGAAAGAAAAAGAAATACATAAGAAGTAAGACAGATTGAAGGGGAATTATAAAATGAAAGATTTAAAACCAAAGATATCAGTAATTACATATCAGGGTATCTAGGAAATTAAATTGATAAGTATTATAAAAGTAAAAATTCTGTGAATATTTAGACAATATGATTTTCTATTCATTTGAATCCATAATCTACCTTCAATCTACTTTTCTATACTCATATTTCTATGTGTATAAAAAATACAAAGGAATATATGAATAAATTACAAGAACTAATAACAGTTTTACAAGGCTTATGGATACTGTCAATATGCAAAAAATATAATATAAATATGTACATATGTATTCTATGAGCAGCAGCAAACAGAAAATAAAATGTAAACATGGCACCGAAGATCATAAAATATGACACACCAAATGTTACCCTAGCCAAAGATATTCAAGATATTTATATAGAAAAATTATTTATTTTATTGTTGTTATAACACTGTGGAGAGACACACCATATTTGTAGAGTTGAATAGTCAGTTCTACAAAGAATTCGATTATTCCTAACTTGATCTATAGTTTCAAAGCAATCCTAATTGCTTTGTTGGTGGGAACATGCCTGTGTGTTTGTGTACATGGCTGCAGAACTGTGCAAGCTAATGCTAAAATTCATACCCAAATTCCAGAAATAAGGAAGCCATTCTTAAAGAAAAACAAGCAGGAAGAAAAACTTGCTCCACTGATTTCAAGACTTGTTTTAAAGCTACAATAATATAGGCCGTGTGACAGTGGTTCCAGACTAGACTAATAGAGGAGCCCAGCACAAGGCTGATGTCATAGGCAAAGCTGTAAATATTCAGACACTTAATATATGATAAAAAGGGGAAAGCGTGATTTTTTTAACAAATGATTTATAAAAAAATATAAAGTTCATGTTTTGTAAAATTAAATGTAACTTCTATATCATCTCATGCAAAAGTCAGGAAGATCAAAGGTTTAAATAACTTCAATAAGGTAGTACCAAAGCACTTGTTCATGTCTTCAGGGTGAGGTAGTAGTTCCTCAGCTGGTCACAAAATCTAACAATAAAGGAAGCTATTGGCAAAGTTAACTCTATTCAAACTTCTTTTTGTAATATTCTGCAGTGTGGGAGGCGATATTTGGAACATGTAAAACTAACACAAGATTGATATAAAATACATAAAGAACTACAATTTATAAGAAAATAATATATAGACAGCTTAATAAAGAAATGTGCATGAAGCTTGAACAGGTACTTCATACACACACACAGGGAAAAATGAGAAAAAATGAAAACTTCCAAATGGAAATACGAAAATATACTCAACACAATAACTAATTAGGAAAATGAAAGTGAAAATTCCAACAAAACGTTACCGGACACTCTCCAGTGGCCAGTGTTAAGAAAGCTGACAGACTGACAGCACCCAACGTGGGACTCAGTGTAAAATGATGTTGAACTTCACACACTGCTGTAGGAGTGTACATTTTTAGAACCACATTGGAAACACTTTGATGTTATCTAGTAAATGTGAAGATTATTTATACCTATAATCTAGTAACTTTGTTACTCGGTATAGCAGAACAGAAATAATATACACTTGGACAGCAAGAGACATGTATAAGAATTTTCATTGCAGAATTTTCTTCCTGTGAGCTGCAAACTAAAAGCAATCCAAATGTTCATTATCATTGTGATGACTACGTACATTTTGTTGTATAATGGAATTCTGTGCATTAATGAGTGAACAAATACACATAGCATCATGCCAGTTATCACAAATATAAAACTGAGGAAAAGATGCCAGATATACAAAAGATGCATAATATTTGATAACATTTATTATGATTCAAAAGAGAGGTAAAATGAAAATATAGGAATGTACATTTCAGCTACAAAAGAATAAAATTCACAATTAATTATCATTAAAATCACAATAGTGGTTTATTTTGGAGGAATGGGGATAATGTTTATGGGAGGCATGAAGTAGGTTTATGAGGTAATTACTGGTGACAGGAAGTACCTCTTGGTCAGGGTGACAGTGGCACAATTAATGTAATTCTGTGAGTGGTACAAGTATATTTTGTGCATTTTTATTATATGTTATAGGAAACAAACTAATACATATTATGTTATATATGTACATATATACAGACACTTCAGAAGTTTCTATTGTATTAGGGTGGAGAAATATAATGGTAATTCCTTAAATGTGCAAAGGTATGGGGCAGTGTGCAAAGACAGTATTCAAAGCCACATGATAAATGTGAAACACCACTTTTATTTGTAAGTGTAGACAGGGAAAGAGGGAATTTTTATACCTAACCTCCCCCCAAAACATGGTTCTATATTAAAATGATACCTGTATATAGAACACAGGTTTGCATGGGTTTTAAAGCTAACTTTGTGTCAAATATTTTTTTACTTTTAAGAAATTTATTTTGTGTGTGTGTGCCACTTCAAGCTGCATTTCTCCAAAACCCACTCAAATTATTCCAGCCATCCTCCCATACTAAACATGTAAACACAAGCCACACACACACACCAAACAAACAAAAAGTAGTGTGACCACCCATATTCTGGCTCGCCCGGACGTTCCTGGGATTCCCTGCTAAACGTCGCTGTTAAAAAAGGATTCGTGGACGTGGACAGCAGTGCAGTGATTGCAGCAGGAGCAGGGGCTGTAAGGGACTAAGTGGTAATGGAAAAATACAGTAAAAATAAATGTTAAAAAATGTCCCCCAATCCCTGACAAATTGGAAATGTGGCTAGAGGTACTTCAGGAGCAAACTTTTAAAAACTATTTATCACACTAGTTTTTTCTTAGATACCACTGTTCTATGCTTTGGACATTAATAATTATAAAACAAATAAGGAAAAAATTATAATTCCAGAATTTAAAGTTGTGCTAAAACCAATAAATAATTTACCTTAAGTTATGTTATTTGATAAATGCAACTTGAATAATGTCTGCCATTTGCCCTAAAAGAAGTTGTTGCTCATGCTCAGTGATATTGGTGAACCTTATACACCAGACTTAATTTGTCTACTCTGAGGAAAAACAAGGCTTAGCTAATTTTAGCCAGAAGCAATACCAAAGCAAGGTTAGAAAATGACTGAAGTTAAAAAGATGTATAATCATGAAATAAGAGAAAAGAACAAGATATCTGGAAAAGGATGATAGAATGTTATTTGAAAAGTATTATGTAATTTATGGCCCCCAAAATAAGGACTAGAATATAAGGGAGGGAATAACTGTGCATTAAAACTTTAAATATATAACATTTTATATAAGAAAATGAGAAAATTTAGTGTTTATGTATTACATTTTGAATCATTCATTTAAAGAGATTTTATTCTTTATTTCTAGATATCTTAAACCTCATTTTTATCATACTTATGTTTCTGTCCTATGATCTTTGTACATTTTTCTCATATGTCAGTATGCCCACTGAGAAAGTCACTGTGATTCAGAAATCTTAACTCTATTTCCTGCTTTTCTAATCTGAACAGTCATAATTTAGTGTCATTTTTTATTGTGCTGCAGCATAAAGAAGTTAATTTTATGGAGACTGAAAGGAATGTGAAATTAGTAAGGTGCAGAATATGACAAAAAATGGCTCTTATTTTATATCGTACTGCCATACAGGCATACCTTACAGATGAGATGCTGTGGGTTCACTTCCAGACGACTGCACTAAAGTGAATACACCAATAAAGTGAGTCATGATTGTTTGGCTTCAGTGTATATAAAAGTTATGATTACACTGTATTCTATTGAGTGCACAATAATGTATTGTCTTTTAAAACACTGTACATACCTTAATTAAAAATACTTTATTGATTAAAAATCCTATCCATCATCTGAATCTTCAGCAAGTTATAAACTTTTTGCAGGTGGAGGGTTTTGCCTCGACGTTAATGAGTACTCAGTAATCAAGCAGGTGACTGTTCAAGGGTGGGGTGGATATGGCAATTACTGAAAATAAGACAACAATAAAGTTTGCCTCATTGATTGATTCTTCCTTTAATTTCCTAAGAATTTCTCTGTAGCATGTGATGCTGTTTTATAGCATTTTGTCCACATTAGAATATTTTTCAAAATTGGAGTCAATCATCTCAAACCTATGGCTGATTTATCCACTAAGTTTGTGTAATATATTCTAAATCCTTTTTTGGTCATATTAACAATCTTTACAGCCTCTTCACCAAGAGTAAATTCTGTCTCAAGAAACCACTTTTGTTGCTCATCTGTCAGAAGCAACTCCTCATCTATTAAAGTTTTATGATGAGATTGCAATAATTCAGCCACATCTTCAGCCTATCTCTACCACATCTTCAATGATGTCCTCCACTGAAGTCTTGAGGTCCTCAAAGTTATCCAAAAGGGTTAGATTCAACTTCTTTATTATTTGTGTTATTCTTCCTTATTCTATTACAGTTGTCCCAGTTTTCCCACTTTGCCCTCCTCTGTCCAGCTCAACCCCTGCTTCCACTGTTCATCCCCATACTGTTGTTCATGTCTATGAGTCATTCATACGTGTTCTTTGACTAGTCCCTTCTCTTCTTTCCATCATTCCCCACCCTCAATGCCATTTCATCTGGCAGCTGCCAGTCTTGTTTCCTGTTTCCATGTCTCTGGTTCTGTTTTGTTCATTGGTTTATTTTGTTCATTAGATTCCTCTTAAAACTGAGATCATATGGTATTTGTCTTTCACTGACTGGATTATCTCACTTAGCATAATAGTCTCCATTTCCAACCATGCTGTCGCAAAAGGTAGGAACTCCTTCCTTTTTTTCAGGTGCATAGTATGCCATTGTGTAGATGAACCACGGTTTTTTAGTCTGCTCAACTACTGATGGGCACTTAGGCTGTTTCCAACACTTGGCTATTGTATATAGTGATGCACTGAACATAGGGGTGCATAAATTCTTTTGAATTGGTGTTTCATGATTCTTAGGGTATATTCCCAGCAGTGGTATTGCTAGGTGAAAAGGCAGTTCAATTTTTAATTTTTTGAGGAAATTCCATACTGTTTTCGACAGTGGCTGAGCCAGTCTGCATTCCCAACAACTGTGTACTAGTATTCCCTTTTCTACGCACACTCACCAGTATGCATTGTTTGTTGATTTATTAATGGTAGCCATTCTGACAGGAGTGAGGTGATATCTCATTGTGGATTCAATTTGCATCTCTGATGGCTAATGATGTTGGGCAGTTTTTCATATGTTGGTGAGCCATCTGTACATTCTCCTTGGGAAAGGGTCTATTCAGGTCCTTTACCCATTTTTTTAATTGGATTGTTTGTCTTCCTGGTGTTGAATTGTATGAGTTCTTTATATATCTTGGAGTTTAAACCCTTGTCCGATATATCATTAGTAAATGTGTTCTCCCATACAGTCACTTCTCTTTTCATTTTGATGATGGTTTCTCTATTTTTAAGACTTTATGTTTTTATTTTGAGAAAGAGAGAAATGGAAGGAGAAAGAGAGGGAGAGAAACATTAATGTGTGGTTGCCTCTTGGGCACCCCCAACTGGGGACCTGGCCTGGAACCCAGGCATGTGCCCTGATTAGGAATTGAACCAGCACCCCTTTGGTTCACATGCCCATGCTCAGTCCAGAGCTACACCAGCCAGAGCTGTTGATGGTTTCTTTAGCTATGTATAAGGTTTTTAAATTGATGTAGTCCCACTTGTTTTTTTTTCCTTCATTTCCCCTGCCCTAGGACATATATGTATAAAAATATTGCTATCTAGGGTATCTGGAATTCTACTGCCTATGTTTTTTTTTTCTAGGAATAATTTTATGGAATTGTAACTTACATAAAACAATTATAAGAGTTTTTATCCACTTTAAGTGTATTCTGGTGTATGTTGTAAGCGAGTGGTCTAGTTTTATTTGTTTATTTATTTATTTTTCATATACCAGTCTAGTTCTCCCAACAACATTACTGAAGAGGTTATTTTTACTCCATTGTATGCTTGTGCCCTTTTTTGTCAAATATTAATTGACCATAGAGGCATGAAGTTATTCCTGGACTCTGTTCTGTTCCATTGATCTATGTGTCTATTCTTATGCCAGTACCAGGCTGTTTTGATTACAGTGGCCCTGTAGTATAGTATCATATAAACTATTGTGATCTCTCCAACTTTATGCTTCTTTCCCAAAATTGCTGAGGCTATTCAGGCTCTTTTTTGGTTCCATATAAATTTGTGAAATAATTTTTCTGGATCAGTGAAATATGCCATTAGTATTGTAATAGGAATTGCATTGGATATATAGATTGCTTTGGATAATATAGATATTTCAATGATGTTAAGTCTTCTAATCCATGAACAGGATATATGCTTCCACTTATTTGTATGTTCCTCAATTTCTTTCTTCAGTATTTCAGTTTTCTGAGTATTTTACCTCTTTGGTTAACTGTATTTATAGGCACATTGTGGGGGAACTTTGCCCACAGAGCCCCCCATTCACCATGGATGAAAATAAGTCTACCAAGACACGATGTGCTTGGGGAGGAAAGGTGGCCGATCTCTCAAAGAAGAAAGGCCAGAAGCCTTTTTTCTCAGTGGGCTTTTATTGTGTTAAATTTGCACAGGAATACAGTGTATATACATAAAGCTCATCAATCATTGTCAGGAAGTAAGGATCAAACAATAGATAACATACAAATAACTACAAGGACTTATTCTGAGTCAGGGTCAGTTAGCCAAAGGGCTATAAAACTTTGGGAAACAAACTCATTTCATGCTGGACCCTTATCAGAAAACTGAGGACATTCTTAGCAAAGCAGATTTCACAGGATTTTATGTATTCTTTCTTAGGCCTGATCACCCCAGGGAACCACTGGTTCCAGCACAGGGCTGCACTGCCCTCTGGCATTGTTTCAAGCTTAAGTCAGGCAGGGGAAGTAAGGAAGCCAAGAGATTAAGAGATTTCTTGCAGACAGAATGAGGACTCAGGCTATGTCAAAGCCAAGGCGTGAGGGTCCATCACCCCCTTTTTCTATAGCCTGCCAAGTCCTTCCCTGAGGGCCCCCATCATGACTGTGCTTGTCTTAGGTTGTCTCTCCCTTGAAGAATCTTACCTATAATTGGCTAACTGGTCAGGTCCAGGGCCAAGCAGGGTAAAGTAAAGTGGGCAGAGGTGGCGCCCCTGCCAGGGAGATAAGCTTTGTCTCCTTAGTGGCTTATGGTCCCAAGATCTCTCACTCAACCTTAGCCATGGGGGGGTTACAGCTTCTGAAACCAGGTAGGACAATTCCCAACAGTACATTATTATTGTTATTATTATTTTTTGCTGCTATTGTAAATGGGATTTTTTCTTAGTTTCTCTTTCTGATAGTTCATTTCTGGTGTACAAAAATGTCATCAATTTCTGAGTGTTGATTCTGTGTCCTACTTTGCCAAATTCACTTATTAGGCAGCATAGTTTTTGGAGGAGTCTATAGGGTTTTCTATATACACTGTCATATTGTCTGCACATCATGACAGTTTTACTTCCTCCCCAGTCTGGATGCCTTTTATTTCTTCTTACCTGATCACAGTGGCTAATACCTCCAGTACTATGTTGAATGAGAACGGTGAAATTCAATACACTTGTCTTGTTCGTGATCTTAAGGGAATCACTTTTAGTTTTTGCCCATTGAGTATGATGTTGACTGTAAGTTTCTTGAATATGGCCATATTGTGGTGAGGTATGCTCCCTCTATTCCTACTTTGCTGAGTGTTTTTTATCATAAATTGGTGCTGGATTTTATCAAAAGCTTTTCCTGTATCTATTGATATGATCATGTGATTTTGTCTCATTTTGTTTATGTATCATATTTATTGATTTGTAAATACTGTACCATCCTTGCACCCCTGGGATAAATTCCACTTGATCATTGGTGTATGCTTTTTTTAATGTAATGTTGATTCCTGTTTGCTAGTATTTTAAGAGGTATTTAGTATCTCTGTGTGTTCATTTCATTTATTTCCATAAACTTTTTATTTTATTTCTTGATCTCATTGTTAACACATTCATGATGTAATAGCATGTTATTTTGCACCATGTATTTGAATGTTTTTATGTGCTTTCTTGATGTTGGTTTCCAGTTTCAAGCCATTGTGATTCCAGAAGGTACTTGATATGACTTGAATTTTATTGAATTTGTTAAAGTTTATTTTTATCCTACCATGTGGATTATCTGAGTATGATCCATGTGTGTTTGAGAAGTATGTGTATTTTGCTTCTTTGTGGTGAAATGCTCTGTAAATATCAATTAAATCCATTGATCTAGAGTGTTATTCAATTCTGCAATATTTTTGTTGATTTTTTTGTTTGGAAGATGTATCCATTGTTGACAGTGGTATGCTAAAATCTCCTACAAAGACTATATTGCTACCTATCTCTTTCTTAAAGCCCCCCAATATTATTTTTATATATTTAGGTGAACATATATTGGGTGCATATATGTTTACAAGGGTTATATCATCTTGTTGGGCTAATTCCTCAAGTATTATGTAGTGAACTTCTTTGTTTCTTGTTTTGAAATCTATTTTGTCTGATATAAGTATTGCTATCACAACTTTTTTTTCATGTGTTTGTCATTTGTTCTGAGGTTTCTCAGTTGTAGACAACATTTAATCCATTTACATTTAAGGTTGTTATTGATAGGTACTTATTAATTCCATTTTTTCCTTTGTATCTGGTTGTCTCTCTCCTTCTCTCTCTCTTTCTCTCTCTCTCTCCCTCTCTTTCTTCTCAAAACAGTCCCTTAGCATCTCTTGCAGGGCTGGTTTGGTGGAAGTGTATTCTTTTAGCCTTCTTTTGTCTGAGAATCTCTTTATTTCACTTTCCATTTTAAATGACAGCCTTGCTGGATAGAGTAGTCTTAGTTGTAGGTCCTTGCTTTTCATTACTTGGAATATTTTTCCAATCCCTTCTGGCTTGCAGTATTTTAGTTGAGAAACCAGTTAATAGCCTCAGAAATCAGTTATAGAAATCAGCGAAATAGCCTCATCAGAGCACCCTTGTATGTTACTAGCTATTTCTCTCTTGCTACATTTAAGATTCTTTCTTTGTCTTATAATTTTGCTATTTTGATTGTAATATGTGTTGCAGTGGGCCACCTTGGGTTCATCTGTGTCGGGGCATTCTGTTCAACCTAGACTTGCATGACTGTTTCCCTACCCAAGTTAGGGATGTTTTCTGTCATTATTTTTTCAAACAGGTTTTCTATCCCTTGGTTCTTGTCTTCTCCTTCTGGTATCCCTATGATGTGAATATTGTTACATTTTATGTTACCTTAAACTATCCTTTTTCTTTTTGTGACATTTTTCATTTTGTTGCTGTGACTGGGTTTTTTTCTACCTTGTCTTCCAGCTCACTGATTTGATCCTCCTTCAGCTAGCCTCCTTTTAAATTCTTCTAGTGTGTTCTTCATTTCATATATTGCATTCTTCATTTCCATTTGGTTCTCAGTCATGGTTTCTATGCCATTTCTCATGCTGATATTGGTCACACTAAGTTCCTTGTAGTTCAAACCAAGTTCCTTGAGCATTCTTATAATCATTACTTTGAACTCTATGTCTGACATATTACTTTCCTCAATATCACCTGTTTTCTGGAGATTCCTTCTCTTCTTTCTTTTGGGGGTTCTTTGTTTCCCCATTTTAGTTGCTTCTTTGTTCTTGTTTCTATGTATTAGATTGATTTGCTTTGATGCTCTGTCTTGTGCGGTGACCTTGTGTGTTTAGAGTCCTGTGGGCCCCAGTAGTGCAGACTCCTTGACCTCCTGATCTGGATGCTCTAAGAATGTCATCTCTGTGAGTTATATGGACTCGTCCCTTGTATTTGGGTTCTGATTACTCTTGGCCTGTTCTTAGTTGGGTAACCACCTCCATCTGGCCAACTAAGAGGCTCAACCTCCACCATGTGTTGTATGCTATTTTATATTACTGGCAGAACAAAGCAAAACAACACAAAAATAACACCAAAACAAGCAACCCCGTGAACGCCACAGCAATATCAACAAAAAAGAGAACATAGAATATTAAAAGCCAAAAAAGAAATGGAATAGTATAGAAAGGGGATAAGAAAAAAGAATATGGGAGGACCAAACAAAAGAAAATGATTATGAGAGGAGAAAGGTGAAGAGAACTGCTACTCATAATGAATTGAAAGAGGAAAACAGGGAAAAGGAACACAGAAAAAGTAACAAAAATAAAAAAGGGAAAGAAGAATGGAACAATGGTGTAATCAAGGGAAGAGCAGAATAGGAAAAATTAGAGTACCAAAAATAAAACAAAAAATAGACTAAAAATAAATGTAAAAGGCTATGAAAAAGAAAAAATAGCTAAAATAATGAGAAAATAACTACATGGATTAGTCTCAGCACAGTTTAGATATTGCCTTCTGGTTTCTCCCTTTGGATACTACTCTGATGTCTTGGTCTGGTGTAAGCCAATGACAGATGCTGTCCATGTCTGGCCCTCAGCTACCTTTTTGAAGCTCCAGGCAATATACACTTTGTGGCTGATTCCTCTGGGCTTGGCTGCCCTTCAAATGGGCCAAGCTGCTCTGAAAAGCTGGTTTTTATCAGCATTGGGTCTAGGGATGTGTCAATAAATGTCCCAGGTCACTACAGGATCCACCTCTCCCTGATGGCCTGCTACCAATCTTATATTAGTTGCAGACCTGACTATTTCTGAGAGAACTTCTCGTTGAAACAGGGAGCTGTGATTCCTGTTTGTCCCATGGCAGGAGACTTTCAGACTTCAGGGAAGAGGATGGATTTGTTTCCTCTCCCCTGAGCCACTAATCTGAGCCTGCCCAGGGTTATTTCCCTGTACTCAGCAGGAATGGGTCCCTAGGCTTCCAGAGCCCAGATTTTGGGTCTGCCAGATGCCCAATAGATGTTTCTGTGGCTCTCCTCTGAGGAGGAAGCACTAGTCTGTTTTCTGGGGGAGTGTATATGGATTGGCTGTGCTCTACCACCAGTCTCTGATTACTCCTGAGTCTATGTGGCTTTGTCCTCAGCGAGGGTTAAGGTGCAGGACGGGAGAGAAGAAAACAAACATACAAACAAGAAAGAACACAAAGACAGTGTGAAACTGAAAAAAAAATTAAAAACAAAAAAAGTTGCTGAGTGGAGCAAACAGGATTTCAGAGGTTGTGGTGAGGGGATTTCCAGAGAGTTTGGGGGGTGGTATCCCACATGTTAAGGTAATTGATTTTCCCCTGGAAGGGGCTAGGTATTCCCAAGAAATATGGCTGCTATGTAGTTCAGGTATATCTGGGCTCTGAAAATCCTACAGCCACTCCACCAATACTCTCCCCTGTGCCTTCCACTCCAGACACTCCTTGCTCCTTAAAAAAAAAAAAAAAGATGATGGGTTTATCTCCAGTGGTTTTCATCTCTCTCTCCTCAGAGCAGACATCCCCCAAGGTGAAGACTCCTTGATCTTCTGATCTGGGTACTCTAGGAATGTCCTTTGTGTGGGCTATGTGGATTCTCCTGTTGTATTTAGTACCTGATTTTTATTGGTCCATTCTTTGGTGGGAACTTTCCCTTGTCTGGCTGACTAAGAGGCTCAACCCTAGTATACCAGCCTCTGCGTTGAGATGGCTTCTAGGGATAGGTTGGATCCCCACTCAGGGCATGTACAGGAGGCCATCTATTGACTCTCCTCTCTCATACTGACTTCTCTCCTCTTTTCTCACAAATCAATAGAATATGTCCTGTGTGCATCTTCTTTCCAGTCACATATTATCCTGATGGGGTGGGAGAAAAAAGGGAACAATCCATCATCAAAAGTATAACATGGGATGGTAGCAGGGTGCTTGCACCTTTTCCTACAGCAAGTCTCTACCTCAGACTCCCATCCCTGTGCTCCCACTGCTGCACTTCCGCCATGGTCTCTGCCACAAATGCCACCCTGGCTGCTTCTCTGTGCCCCCAGCACTGGCTCCTCCATTGATCTGCAGGCTTCTCAGTCAGACTCTCTCCTGGTCACTGTTCCAGCAGCACCCAGGGCTGTGGAGGCTACAGCTCCCTCAGAGGCAAGTGTTGTAGTACCCTGGACCCTGGCTCCCACTGCAGCAGTGGAGTTCACGGCCTGTCCCAGCAGGCGTGGAGGTCACAGTGGCAAGTCCAGGCTATGAAGCACAGCTGCTTTTTTGTAATCTGCAATACCTTCCCAATGAGGATATTGAAAATGACACAAAATGTCTCCCACTCCAGATCTGTGCAGCTGGCCATGATGGACTGGGTGGTGGCTGTGGCAGCAATGGCAGTGGCTCTGCCAGGACAGCCAAGGCCACCTGCCCTTGAGTGCTCTCACAGGCAGACAGGCACTCAAATACTCTCAACCACTCCCTGCACTCTCATCCACACATGCTCTCACTCACTTTCCGCTGGATTTCTGTGGTTTAGCTGCAAGACCAGTCCGGGTCTGGGAGCAAGTGGATGGAGCTTCCAGTTGATCTGCAGCCATCTCAGACCCCCAGATTCAACTTCTTTTAAACTTTATTTAGTGTTGATACTTTGACTCTTCCAAGAATCACAAATATTCTTAATGGCATTTAGAATGGCGAATCATTTCCAGAAGGTTTTCAGTATACTTTGTCCAGATCCATCAGAGGAATCACTATATGGCAGCTACAGCCTTACAAAATGTATTTCTTACATATAAGACTTGAAAGTCAAAACTACTCCCAGACCCATGGGCTGCAGAGTTGATGGTATGTGAGCAGGCACAAAAACAGCACTAATCTTGTGCATCTCCATCAGAGCTCTTGGGCGATCAGGTGTATTGCCAATAAGCAGTAATATTTTAAAAGGTACCTTTTATTCTGAGCAATAGGTCCCAAGAGTGGGCTTAAATTATTTAGGAAACCATGTTGTAAACAAAGGTGCTCTCATCCAGGCTGTGTTGTTCTATTGATAGAGCACAAGGTGGAACAGATTTACCATAAGTCTTAAGGGCCCTAAGATTTTTTAGAATTATAAGTAAGCATGGGTTTCAACTTAAAGTCACCAGCTGCATTAGCTCCTAGCAAAGAGTCAGCCTGTTCTTTGAAGCTTTGAAGCCAGGTATTGACTTCTCCTTGTAGCTATGAAAGCCTTCTATTACATATGAGGCTGTTTCATCTACATGGAAAATCTGTTGTTTAGTGTAGCCACTTCCATTAATTATTTTAGCTAGGTTTTGTGGATAATTTACTGCAGCTTTTACCTCAGCACTTGCTGCTTCAACTTACACTTTTGTGTTATATACATGGTTTTTTTCCTTAAACCTTGTGAACCAAACTTTGTTGGCTTCAAACCTTTCTTTTGCAATTTCCTCACCTATATCAGCCATCATTGAATTGAAAAGAGTTGGAGCTTTGCTCTGGATTAGTTTTTGCCCTAAGAAAATGTTGTGGCTGGTTTGATCTATATAGATCACTAAAACTTTCTCCGTATCAGCAATAAGGCTGTTTTGCTTTCTTATTGTTTGTATGTTCACTGGAGTAGCACTTTAATTTCCCTAAGGAACTTCTCCTTTGCATTCACAACTTTACTGTTTGGAACAAGAAATCTATCTTTCAGCCTTTCTTAGCTTTCAACAAACCCTCCACAATTAGCTTCATCATTTTTAGCTGTTGATTTAACTTGAGAGACAAGCAACTTTTCCTTTCACTTGAACACTTAGAAGCCATTGTACAATTATTAATTGGCCTAATTCCAATATTGTTGTGTCTCAGGAAATAAGGATTCCCGAGGAGCGCAAGAGAGATTGGGGAAAGGCAAGTCAGTGGAGTAGTGAGAATACATACAATTAAGTTACCCTCCCCTCCCATAGGGTTGTGTTTCATCGAACCTCAAAACGATCACAATAGTAACATAAAAGATTACTTATAGTGAACCACCATAGCAAATAATAATGAAATAATAACAATAATGAAAAAAATAATTTAAAAAACAAATAATATTGAAAAAAAATTAGAATATTGAGAGAATTACCAAAATGTGACACAGAATGAAGTGAGAAAATATTCTTGGGAAAATTATGCTGATGAACTTGAGGAGGGTTGCCACAAACCTTTTTTGTTTGTTCGTTTTTAATCCTCACCCAAGGATATATTTATTGATTTGAGAGAGAGAGAGAGGGAAACATTGATGTGAGAGAGAAATATTGATCAGTTGCCTCCCATATGCAACCCAGCCAGGGATTGAACCGGAAACCTCTTGTTGTATGGGATGATGGTCCAACCAAGTGAGCCACCAAGCCAGGGCTTCCACAAACCTTTAATTTGTATAAAACACAGTATCTGTAAAACACAAGCGCCATAAAGCAATGCGTAACAAAAGGAGACATGCCTGTATAAGGAACCTGAATTTTCTGTAGGCATCTTTTATGGACTTGGTGCTCTTATAACTTACTTATATATGCAAAGGTCATTTTGCTTTTGGTACAAAACCAAGCAAATGAAATTCTGTTTGAGTCATACTTGCATCTGTCATTAAGGCTAGTGAAAACTTCATTATAGAATACAGCTGCATGCAGGAGAGGTGGCCACAGCCCCTATGGTATGCTTTTAGGAAAGCTTAAAATTTTGAAGATGTATTTTATCATCTTAGCTTTCTAAGAAACAATATTTTTTATGAAATTTTGTCATTTTAAGCTATCAAATCATGCCTCTTTCTATAGTACAGTTTTCAATCCCATAGCTAAGAATGTCATTCTGGACAGTGAAGTTTTTCTGAGCCTTCCTGTATCTTTTTGTGACTAACTTTAAGAGCTGCCAAGGTAGACAATCCACCCTGTATTCAACCCAAAAAGGGCAGAAAGGTGGAAACATGTTTTATAACACTCTCAGCTCTTTTTAACTTGGAGGCATGCTGACTTTTGGCCTTGTGCCCGCAGATAGAGACAAATGAGATGAAGCCTGCTTTTATTCCTGTTCCCAATGCTCCCCCATCTAAGAATGACAAAAAAGTAAACTTTCCTGTTGGAAAGAGGCCCTGATTTTTTCACCAGGTCAGAAGTTTAAAGGAAAATAATTGGATGCAGGCCTGAAACTGAGCATTTGCTTAAGAACAACTTGGCTGCTATTTTTAATATTTATAATAAAAAATAAAGAATCTATGAAGGAGTTTGAAAAATTTAAGTATAAAAAAGCTTTTGAATGAAAGTTTATATTGTCTGTTTATCTATATCATGAGTACGTTATGGTATAAATAGTAAAATGAAGAATAAAATATCTTTGCCCTATATGTGTTTGGAATATTTATCATAGACCTCCCAACTACCCTCCAAAATTATCCTTCAATTTCAAAAAACAAAGTAAGCCCGATAGATATATGGCAAAGTTAATTCTATGAAGTATGGATAAAATTGTATGTTCTAAAACTAGCATATATGAAAATGTTTGTGAAAACTTATTCTGCCTCAAGACTAGTAATTTCAGATTTCAGTTGTCATGATAAAAAACAGGTAAATTCAGGTAGAAATGCTTAATTTATTGATGCTTCTTCAGTAGACCCTACTTACCTCTGATGAATTGAATATTTCACTTTGGAGTCCAAACTGGAGCAGACACAGACAGACTGCTCGAAGGTGGATATGGAAAACTCTTTCATTTGTTTATTTCCATTGAAAGACTTCTGGGTACATGGGTTCTTTCTTTTAACCTTTAATATTATTAGATTGATTTTTAAAGCAGTTTAAGGTTCATAGCTAAACAGAGGGAAAGACACAGAGATTTTACATATAGTCCCTGCCCTATTCATGTATAGCCTCCCCAATTATTAGCATGCCCCCCAAAAGTGGTACATTTATTAGAGTTGATAAACTTACATTGACACATCATAATCGTTCAAAGTTCATACTTTTTTTTTAAATTTATTTTTTATTGTTATTCAATTACAGTTGTATGCCTTTTTTCCCCTTCCCTCCCCCCACCCCGGCTGAACCACCTCCCTCCCCCACCCCCACCATCCCCCCGATTTTGTCCATGTGTCCTTTATAATAGTTCCTGCCCCAGCAATTCCAAAGTTCATACTTTACATTAAACTTTATATTTGGTGTTTTATGTTGCATAATGTTGGTGTATAATGACTCGTATCTATTATTATGGTACCATACTGGGCATTTTCACTTCCCCCAAAATCCTCTATGCTCTACCTATTTCTCCCTTCCTCAACTCCAAACTAAACTCATTCTTTTTAAAGAGTTAATTTTGCATTGAAGTTAAGAACAATCTAACAATGGGCAGGGGGGAGTGGGGAGGGGACAGTGAGGAGAGGGGATTACAAGAACTACTGTAAAGGACACATGGACAAAATCAAGGGGGAGGGTGGAGGTGGGGGAGGGAGGTGGGTTCAGCTGGGGTGGGGTGGAGGGATGGGGAGAAAAGGCACACAATTGTAATTGAATAACAATACAAAATTAAAATTAAAAAAATTTTAATTAAAAAAATTTTTAAAAAGAGTTAATTTTGATTCTGTTGGAAGAGATTTTTAAAAATCTCACTTGCGACACTGACTCAATATATCAGGCACAGCAGTGTAGATACTCAAAATTAAAAACCAACCCCAGTGTAATTTGACCCAGATGATAGTCATTCTGCATACTCTGAAGTAGGTAGAACTTTCATTCACTCAGTCTCCACTATGCTTGTGTCTCCCAATTACCTACCTCCCATCTCTTCTGGATTTTTTTAAACTAAAAATTAAGTATAAAAAACTAAATTTATTTCCTTTTCCCCCAACTTTTCATAAAAACTTCTCTATACAACCACATTCTACAAAGAAGAAAGGAATAGAGTAGCAGTTAACTTTTTATATTTTTTCAATTACAGTTTACATTTAATATTATTCTGTGTTAGTTTTAGGTGTACAGCCTAGTGGTTAGACAACCCCACATTTTACAAGGAGTTCTCATATCTGCAGTAACCAGCTGGCACCATACATAGCCATACAATGTTCCTGACTCTGTTTTCTCTGTGTATATTATGCCCCCGACAAGACACATTTTACTTATATGACAAGAGTGACTGTGTCGTAACTACCAATCTACACTTCTCAATAGCTTCATCTTTGTCACCCAACCCTCCAAAGCCCCTCTTTTCTAGAACCCTCAGTCTGTTGCCAGTAAACTTTTTATCTGATGTTATGATCTCATGCTTTGTGAAGAATCTGTCAGATTACTAGATAAAGAGTGATGATCTATAATATGAAATAATTTTGGAGTTTTATAATAGCATTGAATCACTCAGGGGAGCAGATGTCACATTTTCAGAAATTTTGATCATGGCACAATTTGAAATAGTAATTTGCTGAAATAATGTATTTAATGTCACTTTTCAATGACATTATGTTATTATGTTATTATGATTTTATGATTTTATTAGTTTAGCATTTACAAATGCAGCTTGTATGTTCAGAGTACTTATATAATAATGCTGATTAAAAATTCACCATAATAAATTTGTGAATAAGTCAAAATGAAAGGAAATATTAAAATACATTATTAGAAAATTTCCCCAATTTCAATGACTTTGTTGGGACAAAATCAGAACAATTTATGAAATAAAAATTGTCTACATTTCTGAATACCAGGTGAGATAGAGGAGTGAGGTTTTATCATTTTGTTTTACGTATTTATGCAGTTCCTGAAATAATTTTTCCAGATTTTAGACATTATTAATTGGTCACTGGTTTTCCAATAACAGTGATGGCCCACTGAGCCTATGATAAAACTACTGGACCTGGATCCTGAAGCAAAATTTAGGACACCACAGTTCCACAAGCAACGGTAAGGATTCATTTGGCCATGTGTAATACTTTATATTGGTGATAACAAATTATTACTACATGACAATTTTAAAGCTTGAAATCACAAGAAAAAGAATGACAGTCCTGGCCCCATCACTTCTATCTGTGCACTGGATGAGCCACCCGGTGTCTGAGACCCAGCTCACTACCTGTAACACTCGGCTCATGACCCCTACTCCATAGACATTTATATAGCACTAAGAGCCAGGAGCCATTTTGACTTATCAGAACTGTTACATACATTTTTCATTAATAAAATCTAAAAAAAGGAGACTTTTAAAAAACAAAATCAATATAGAACAGAGAAAATTAGTATTCACAGAGATTCTTAAAACAATTTTACCCTAATGCAGATCACTCAATTTAAGTTCTAATAATATACAGTTATAATTGGAATGAGCAATGGGGAAAAAGTCAGGACAGCTGTAATTGAACACCAATACATTTAAAAAAAAAGAAAACAATGTGAATGATTTTACAAGTCATTTAAATTTTTTATTTACATATGGCTTTTTCAAACTAGTCTTCTTCTATTTTAATTATTTGTGTTAGAATACAAACATCAAATCAGCGACATTATTTGGATCTTGAAATTTTGATAGTTTAAATGGTAAAAAATGATGAACTGTAATCTCTTTTGTTATTCAAAAACCAAAGACCAAAGATGTCATACTTTCTCTCAGCATATTAAGAAACTGAAGCAAAAATTTTAAATACCTTCCTATCTGACCAAGAGTATTTTTCATATGAGAAATGTTATAGTAGTCACATAATTTTTAAGACAATGACATTATCCTTGCATATATCCATTTACAAAAATACTTTCAAAGCTTATCAGTTAAAGAAGAGCCAAATATCAAAGATAATTTATTACTCTAGTAAGACTTTGCATTTGTCAGTTATACAAAAGTCTTCTGAGTTCCTTTCGTTCATTGTAAAAATAAAAGCGCAAAAAAAAAATACATGGGAGATGTTATTTGAAAGATCAATTTTAAATTCTGCAATTTAAATTTGAGAAGTAGGAAGTCAATAACAGTATAGTTAATATTCAAATGTACTTCTGTGAATGTTCAGAAAATCTCTTTCTCCTTAGCCAGGTGGCTCAGTTGGTTGGAGCATTGTCCAGTACACCAAACATGTGCCCATTCAATGCCCTATCCGGACACATACCCAGGTTTCAGATTCCATCCCAGTTGGGGTGCATACAGGAGGCAATGCACCAATGTTTCTCTCTCACATCTCTCTCTCTACTTCCCTCTCTCTCTCCTTCCCTCTCTCTCTAAAATCAATAAAACATATCCTCACGGAAAGATTAATAATAATAATAATAATAAAATAAAATAATTAAAATTTTTCTTTCTGATTACTACAAATATTTTTAATTATGAAAATCCCAATCACTTAATAAGACTCATCAAAAAGAAAATAGATTTTAAAAATAATTTTGATTTTTTTGTGTCTTTAAGATTCAATCGTTTAGAAATGCAGAGGTTTAGAAGTGATTTTTTTTTCATAGAACAGATGTTAGATAAGCACTCAAAATTATTCTTGGTCATGTCTTTTTTGAAGTGAAATAACTATGGAGTTACTGAAGGTAAACACCATGCCATAGTGCCACAGTGTGTCAGTGTTGGTGCGTCGTGTGAGTCGTTGTGTGTACACGCTTTTTGTGTGTTTGTGAGGGGGGGGAGAGCGAGAAGGAGAAAATGCAAGGTTAAGAAGAAAAGATTCCTTAATGTATTATCCTTTTGCAATATTGATACATTATTAAAAACTAAAGACCATACTTTATTCAGATTTCCATTGCTTTCACTTATTGTCCTTTATCTGTTCTAAAAGTCTGTCCTAGGTACCAAAATATATTTAATCATCATATCATGTCTCCTTAGGTTCTTTTTTTTTTTTTTTGGTTGTGACGTTTTCTTAGACTTCCTTATTTTTGGTATCTTATTTTTGAGGAGTCCTGGTCAGTTACTTTGTAAAATGTCCCTCAATTAGAATTTGTCTGATTTTTTTCCCCTCATGATTGTACTGGGATTAAATACTTTGGGGAGAAAAATCACAGAGGTAAAATCTCATTCGCATCCCATCATATCTAGGGTATGTACTACCAATGCTACATATCTATTAAGTTTAATGTTGACTGCCTGGATATACTCACCCAGCCCCCTTCTTTACTGTACTATTTGGAAGAAAGTCACTATGTATAAACCACATTTACGGAATGAGGAGTTCTGTTCCACCTCTTTAAGGATGGAGCATGTATATAATATTTCTGGAATTTTTCTGCTCAGGAAATTTGTTTATTCTAATTTATTTATTTGTTTATGTGTATTATTTATCCTTTTAACCATTTATGTGTATCAGTAGGGACTCGTGGAAGTTTATTTTATGCTTTAGGTTATAATCTAATATTACCTCGTTTTGTTGCTTAAGCGCGCCAGCATGCGGCGTCGGGAGCCCTCTCACTTGGCTCATTTTGATGTGCACTGAGTTTTCCTGTCTGAGCACCTGCTTATTTCCTGGCACGGTGACTACGGGTTACCCGTGCGTTTCCTGCCCCAGTTCTTAAGTCAGTCATTTCTCTGGGCAGCACGAATTTTTATTTATGTTTTGAGATGTTGTTTGTTTGTTTGTTTTTTGTTTGTTTAATCGGAGAAAGGTATTAGAAATTAAGGTCTGGGTTCTAGGTGTACTCATTGTCCCTGGGATATCATTAATTCTTGGCTTTCTCAGTTAACAGGAAAAGATCATATATACTTATATATTTAAACACATATCTATACATATTTTTTGATGTAACTATCTGTATCTGTATCAAGCTAACTATGAATTTATACTGATGGTTCCAACTCCCTTCCATTGCTGTAGGGATCACTCTAGCCTTTTTCTCTTGCTTATTTGTGATCTCCTGCTCTAGTGGTGAGAAACCTGGCTCCCGTCACTGGCTATGTATTTACTTAATTATTCAGTTCCAGTATGTGGATATACTTGTTTTAAAGTTGCTAACCTGTGTCCCGTGGGAAGCAACTTTCTCTATTAGAATGCGATAACTTGTGCTGTTTCTTTTGCCCTTAGTTGTACAGATGCCACTCATTTCCAAAATTACTTAGGTCAACACTTGGTCTCCGTCCTCTTCAGTGATCTCGCTTCATGCACAGGTAATGCAGTTTGATTCTTTTGTCACATTCTGTATGACATCCTGCGGGGTCTCTCAAACTCCGACCAGTGCCCCTTCCCCAATTTCCTGAAAACCACTCCTTTGTTTACAGCCTCTATAATTTTTCCTTTTCCAGACTATAAATAAGTAGAATAACATATTATGTAGCCTTTTCACTCTGGCTTCTTTATCTTAGCCAGATGCTTTTAAAATTTATCCATCAAGGTGTGACTCAATGGCTTGTTTTTATCTGTTTGTTTATCCATCACTTATTAAAGGACATTTCATTGCTTCCAGTTTTGGAAATTATGAATAAGGCTTTTATAATCAGCTTTGTGCAGGTAGGTTTCTGTGTGAATGTTTTTCAAATCTATGTATTTTCATGTGATAAATGGTAACTATTATATATGACAAAATGTTATGAAAATATGTACTGCTGAATCAATTGTGACAAATGTATTTCTCAGTTATTATCATTTTATAAGTGGTTTATCAATGACTTCCAAGTACTCCCAGTATCTCTGTAGCATCTAATTTAAGTGATATATATGGTAATGGCTTTTAAATAAATAGATTTGCTCTGATTATTAACAAACTATATATATATTAATAATTTGGGGCTTGACAATTGAGTTGCTGTTAAAATATACTCTCAGTAGGATAATTGTAAGGTTTAACCAGAAGAAAGCTTTAAGATTAGCTTTTGAATGTGAAATCAAATATTTAAAATAGTTATTACTGACAAACCTGACTATGACAAAAGTAGAAACAGGTACCCTTTGATCATTTGTACAACTTAGACAAAGACTTTGGTTTTTAATATGTGTTTAATGTTACGAATACTGAAGTGAACAAAACGTGGCCCCTTCCTTACACAGTTGGCAATGTAACAGATGTGTCAGTAGTGATTTGAGAATGTGACCTGGACTGTAATAAAAGTGTGTAGGATACATTACAGGAACTTGTGAGAAGGAACCTGCACTGGAAGGAATCTCTGAAGAGTGTTCATATTAAGCAGAAGTGTATTGGGTAGGGACATTTTCAAAAAGGTGCAAGGGGATGAGTGATAAATGCATTCCAAACAGAAGGAACATACTTTGAAATAAATGAATTTGTTTGGAGTTTAATCATTTGATATAACTATGACACAGTAGGTAAGATTAGAAAAATAGAATAAAGGAAGGTAATGAAAGGTCTTATATATTTTATGAAGTGATATGTTTTGACTTTATCAATCAGCTATGGTAAAAAGCTAAATTGTATTTATTTGTTTTTAAAATATAAAAGGATTCACCAATTAATTAGAATGCTCTGATATGCTTTAAGTAATTCATTTAATATAATGAATCATATTCTTGCTGGAAATCATGTGGTTTTGCCATTTTCTTTAATATTATTGTTTGTATTTTGTTTTGTTTTGTTTTGTTTTTGTTTTGCCGTACTTTCTCTCATTTTACATAATTCCTGATCTTTCTTTGTCTCTGTTCTGGTCTGTCCAAATTTAATTTTATATAAAAAGTATACTCTTTATACATGCAGTAACATTCTTTTTTGTTGAACAGACATCACATATGTCAACTTTTTTCAAGCACCAACATCGTGCAAAAGGAAATATTTTGTGTCTAGAGTTTGAAACTCTGTATTACTCTATCAATCTTACCCACAGGACAGCCACCTTCTTGCACTACCTGACAACTCATTTGACTCTTCTCAGTTATTTTCGAACCAGTTTTTCTTGGTCATAATGCTTGTCTTTGTTGCCATAGATTTGGATCTGTAAAACCACAATGCCTTTCTTATGTTATAGGAAAGACAGAGCACGAAGTGAAAGATAACCAGTGACCAAACAAATGAGTCACAGATATTTGTTGTCTCAGCAGACTAAAGTCCTCTCAGTTATTCATACCTTAGCTTGGCGTTTCCCAGAGAAAGGAGTGGCTGTCTCCTCCTGCAGAGAATATTCCCTGGGAGTGGCCGGAGGTCAAGAGTGGTGAGAGGAGCTGCTCCAGAAACTTTGTTTGCTTTGTCAGTTAAAAAGTGCAGAACAAACAGAGAACATCAGTTGTAAGCTATGCAATTTTTAAAATGCTAATTATAGAAAAGGGGGAAGGGAGAGTTGCACCGAATAGTGCCTCACAATGAAGCCAGTGCGGTTTTGGTAAAGATTACTGTATTATAAACACATTTATATCTGATGACATATGCTTTGGTAAAAAGGTTGCTTTGTTTTGTAGGGAGATAAGTGTTTTCATCTTTGAATTATGAGTATTAAACATGACTTCTGAAACTGCTGAGCTTTACATTTTAGAGAATTTAAGCTCAACAAATATGCCCCCCCACCCCTGCCGGAACAAAAATAAAACATGCCACCAAAAACAACCTCTAAAAATGTGAGGGTAGCAACTGAGAACATAAATAATCTAACTTCAAAAAGTAAATTCCTTCTCACTCAGGACATTATTGTTAATAATTGAAACCATGCAGCTCCCCATGGGTATTATTATAACTTACTTAGAAACAACATGTGAAATAGGTGCTTGCATTGTACAAGTAAGTGAGAAGCAGTACATTGATGCCTGACGGGGCACATGGGCAGTGTATCCACTTTGGAGAGGCAGTGAAAAACCAAAGTGGTACAAGTAAGGAGTTATTTTTTTTTCAACCCGTGTAATGATTACAGAAACTCTTCTGGCAAGGGAGATGGTTTTAATAACCCACATCTAGAAGACAGAGTGTTTGAGGATCCACTGACTCGCTAGAATTACAGGGATAATATTTTCTCAGGAACAGATTGCAGTTGAACAAAGTAACTGGCACAAGTAGACAGTTCAAGAGGGGTGTAGCTTTGTTCTTGAGCAGGAATGTTTGTAGCCAGTTTGTAGAAACATACTCTGCTGGCATTTAAATTTCTTCCTATTTGTCAGAAATGTCCAGGGGTACACACTGAGTAAAGGATCTTGTTTCTTTCCTGCTGGGCTTATTTGGTGCACAGAGAAATGCTTTCAATACTCCAATGCAGGTGGCAATAAGGACTGATCTCCATCCTAGTATTCTCTTGGATTGAGAAAGGAAAGTGAAGTTAAGCTTTTGTGTCAAAAGCATGTTTTTAAAAAATACTGTACAAAAAAGAAAGCACATTACACATATGCTATAACAAGGAAGGACAATCACTGTTTCTTGAGCACTAAGCAAAAATCATATCTGGTGGGTAAAATGAATCTCTAAGATAATCTAAACCTTCCCTGCTGCACGAACTTCCTAAGGTCTTCTGGGCTGCTATTGCTACAGAGTCAAAGTGGGGTTTGGTACCTGGATGCAAACACAGGCATGAAACAATAGTTGGTGGGGAAGGAAAATGGTCTTTAATAAAATGTTTCTCAATTTGGGGCAGTGGTGAACTCCACAGCTCCAGGCCAATCTCTTCAGCAAAACACAGTAACTGCCTCGTTCCCCAAAAGACTGAAATCCAAATCCATGCCCAGAGTCACCCTCCATTCTTATTTGTCCTTCTGTAGCAGGAGGCTCATAGCAGACTGCCCTCCGGTTTCAGGCTCCCTCCCTAGACTGTGCATTTGTAAGGCTGATGCCACCATCACCTTGCCGCCGCTCCCCTCCCCGGGGCCCAGTGTTGCTGGCAACAGTGACCCTTTGAAAAATTCTTCTTGCCTGTAAATTGAACATCTCTGGTGATATCAGGCACTAAGTTAGAATCTGTATGGAGTATACAGTCTTAGAAAAAGTCTAGTTCTCCACAATTCCCAGTCCAAAGATGGGAACAAAACAGTTCAGCTCCCAAGAGAAAACAAAGGTTTGAGGATAGTTAGCTGCACTAGAGGCCAATGTCCACATTGAGCATTGTGATTTTTCTTGAAACACTATTCCTCTTCCTAAGATCACACTCATTGTTATCAAAGAGACTGCCAGTTTTAAATTTTTCCTGATTATTTGCATAAACACAACAAGAACAGACATTAATCACATAGGCTCTTTAAATCTGTTTTGCTGAAATTTCCACGAAGAAACTTAGACTGAGTTTTAGTCCACCTTTCAGGGCATAGAAGCCTCACAATGGCCATTTGGCTTTGCCTTCAGTACCTATTTTCATCAAGTCTTTGAGTTTCCCAAAGTGTCTTAAGGTTCCTTCTTGTCCTCTTTCAGGAAAGCAACCTTTGTTCCTTACCTGAAAAGACTGACATGAACTACACTACCGAATAAGGCACCAGGCCAATTCTCCAGTGGGCTTTCATTAGCCTCATCCTCAAGGCTGTCTGCTAATGACCAGAGTCCAGGCCTGCCTGCTTCAGGCATGACTTTCCAGTCAAAAATCTTGGTTATTAAAGCCACAATTGGAAACTGGTCTTATTGGTTTTATGCAAAGAAACTTTATGCCATCATTCATGCATTAACAATGCCAAAATCTGGAGGCATGAAGTAGGGAGAAAAATACAAAGCAAAAAGGAAAATTCTCGCCCTTTCAATATCGTGCCTCCATGCCTTATGCCTTCTCTTACTAGAACCATACAATTTTTTTCCAATTTAGTGTGACACTGTAACTCTTAGAAACCTCAATTTCCTTTCAAAACAGAAACAAAAACAAAATCTAAAGCAAAGGCAAAGTTCTCAAACAAATATTCTCAAACTAAATCCTCTAAAAAGAAGGGACTGGGAATCTTATCTCACACCAACCAATATGCCACCCGGTAGCCCAAACGACCTTTACCTGGTCCAAATGGCCCAAAGCCCCAAACAGCAGAGATATGTTCTCTCACCAACTGGTACGCCAACTGGTCTTACAGCAGAAACATGATCCCTCACCCAAGCCAGTATGCCAACCTATACCAAATGACCTTTCTTGGATCCAAATGGCAGAAAGACTCAACAGCAGAGACATTCTCTCACCCCAGCTGTTATGCCAACTGGCACCATGGCATGAAGCCCCAAATGGCAGAGACAGAGGGTCCCCACTGTACACAAAACAGCAAAGTTCAAATGAAGTCCCCATAAGGTAAGAAAGCAAGCAAAGAATAACTGTATCCAAGAATTGAGGTTTCTTTCTTTTCAAGTTCAAAACTTTCACACCCTTCTATATACCCTTACAACCCTTCTGCAACTTTCACAAACCTTCTATACACCTTTTGTATATAACCATTTAACCTAACTCTCTTTAAATCCTTGTCCTCTTAATGATGGAAAGGACCATATTCTAACTCTGTATCAGGCAGCTAAAAGTCACTAGATTTGCAAACACATTCTGTAATTTCTTGAACCACAGGTCTCACAAAAATCCTATTGTGCAATGACCAGAATGCCTGGACAAACGGGATCTCATCCCACTTCTCCAATCATTAGCAATACAGTTCCAACTTCACGATGGCATAGCAATTTAGGAAACCATTTATGGTCCATTTTTCCCCATAGTTCAAAATGTACATAGGCCTAGCTGTGTTAGAATAGAAAACTAATTCCTTCTTAGACATTAGATAATGGTTGTACATAGCCTAGTCTGGTCAGATTCAACCCAGTGGGCACCCTCCAGAAGCCAACAGAATAGGCCCTGGTGGCCTGGATATACATGCTTAAAGCTATGACCAACAGAACGCAGGCAAACTTGGAATACATAAGCAAAATTTGAACCCACAACTCCATCTCACAAGCAGGTTTTAGGGTCTCATCTTCTGTCAAGGTATTGTAAGTTGTGGCCCCCCAGAACTCAGGTGATCCTCACCCATTCCTAGCCATGTAGCCTTCCTGGAGACCTGCATGTGGGCCCAGAGGAACAAATAGTGTCCCCTGAATGGTGGCCCCCCAAAAGTTGTGTGACCCTCACCCTTCTCTTAGAGTCTGTCTCCTTCTTAGATCCATTTCTTCAGTGGCCCCCTAGTTCTTGCCCAGACCCTTGCTCGTGACTCCCAGAGTGGTCCACATAAGATACCAGTTCATGGCCTCCAGAGCTCAAAAGTCCCCCTCAGATCCCAGCTATGAGCTAAAATAGTCTCCCTTGGACCCAAATTTGTGGTCCCCAGAATCAGAGGTATCCCCACCAATTGCACAGAAAACCCGACTGGTACAGTGCCCATGTGACACATAGCCTGAGTGGTGGGTGTGGGTCACCAAATTGCCTGGAGTCAAAATGGCACAGCGCCCATGTGGAGTGCCCAACCTGCAGTGTGCAACATGGTTCACCTCACCAGTCTTAGGATCCCTTACTTCCCCAGACATCTTTCCTTCCATCAACCTGGGATGTCTGGCTGGCACCTTCATTGGGGGTGAGGGGAAATTCCCTGAGATAGGGCAATACCCACAGTCATGCCCTGGGGTTGCCTGCCACAGGCAGCTGGCCCCTGACTAAAGTGCACAGAGTCCCATCTAGGTGTCACCAAACTATTACCAGACCAAAGTGGGATTGGGTTGCCCACTACCAAACACAGGCATAAAACAAAAGTTGGTGGATAAGGAAAAATGTGTGCAGTGTGGAGAAGCAGCGGACTTCCCAGCTTCAGGCCAATCTCTTTCACAAAACACAGTAACCCCCAAAAGACTGAAATCCGAATCCAGCCTAGAGATCCCCCTCAATTTTTAACTGTCCTGGAGCAGAAGGCTGCTAGGCAGACTGCTCTCTCGCTTCAGGCTCCCTCCCTGGAGTGCAGGGCTGGTGCCCATTGCCTCAACTGCAACTCGCACGGCAGGGACGGGAGGCTCTGCTGACCACTGCAGCCGGTCATGCAGGGGTTTCCTCAGCAGGGCCCTGCACCCAAGGCTGCTCGCACCGGGGTTGGGCTAGTGTTCCAGCCTGCATGTGTGTGCGCAGATCTCAGAGGAAGTGAAGGGCGCAGACTGAGATCTTCTTCTGCTCTGGGCACGAGATGCCACAGTGTCTTGCATGCCACCACCAAGGCATGCATCCCCAGAGCACGACCCAGTGCAGGAAACTTGATTGTTCAAGCAAGGGGAAGTTGAAGCAGCAAGATTCTGCCTGCCCTCTATTTAAATCTCCAGTCCCTAAATTCCACCTACTCTGAAAGTGAGTAGGAGGGCTTTTTCCCTCTGTCCAAACATTTTACTAGCCTGGCACATGCTCCGTGAACTGGCCTCCTCCTGCCACCCTGTTAACCTCCACTGTACAGTATCGCTGCATTCTGCGAGCTTTCTCCTGCTTTCACCTGCGCTGTTCAGTTGCTGCGGCAAGGTGCCGCTGGTACGCTGGTGCTTTATTTTGTTTACCCTTGACCCCGGGGAAGCAGCCTCTCCCCTGCCACCAGGGGTCGGAAAATCTGTCCTGCACCAGGTTGTGGCCTCAATCCTGCTGCCTCCGGCATTTCCTGACCCCTCCCTTAACCTTGCATTGCCTCCCGTCCCTCCCCTCTCCCCAGCGGTCTCCCCAGATTCTTCTGTATCACCACTATTACACCTCTGGTCTAAATTAACATTAATGTCTTAAGCTTGGAGCTACTTATAAAGGGTTAAAATATATTGCTTTGAAATTGTTTTTCTCTTTCATTTGCAAAAGCACTGCCTTGTAATAAAGAAAAGCTAAGGAAAAAAATGGACAAATCACCCATAATTCCACTATCCTAACCCAATAACCTTCATAGACATTTATCTTTTATAGCTTAAAGACTTAAACCATTGATTTATTTTCCTTTTTACCCTGTCTCTCAGGCTTTTATATTGATATAAAAACACACTTATTTTTAATGAAACTACTTTTTTAGCTTTCAAAGCATGTTGTCTTTCTTCATGTTACAAAATTGGCATTTTACATTTTATTTCAAATACAGATACTAATAGACATTTAATAGATAATTGATTCTTTGGTAAGGTAAATCTACATTTTAGTTATAAAACTCTGCATTTTAAATAAAATAAATTTTCATGTCAGATAAACTCATTTCTAAAACTAAGAATGAAAGAATTCTAATTCTCTGTATAAGAATAATGACTTTAAATTTAAAGAAGGTTCACTGTGGCATAATTACATGTAACTTGTTCAAAGGGCAATGCTAATGGATCCAAATTCTAAATATCTTTCTAATAATTTTGTAGCATTTAAATATTACATGAGAAAATATGATGTCTAAGATATCTAGCACATTTTGTGAAAATCACAAAACATTTTAATGTCATATTAGTCAAGAGCAAAATGCACAGAATGAAGAACACAGAATATTTTTTGTTTTTTTTTAATATTTAGAGAGATATTCAAGATGTCCATGAAGCAGGTCTGGTTTATGTACTCTAGTCACACAATGCAAAGCATCTTTAGCAACTATAATGCAAACAAAGTCCAATTTCGAAAGTACATTAAATGAGGCCAATAGACAACATCTCAAAATTAAGTGTTTCATTTATGGTATTTATCTTATTCTAAGATATTCACATGCAGAGAATTGATGTCTATTTTATTTTATATGATTTTGTTTATTATCACTCTTTCCTCTTCTTTGTTTCCTCATCTTCTTCCTCTGCTTCATAAGTTGCTTTTAATTTCTCTCTTGGGATATTTGAAACTTTCTTGAGAACTCAAATGCAACACCTTTCACACAGTCTTAATTGCCTGATTCACTATTTAAAGATTGCTTCTGAATATTATTTAAATTTTTCCACATTTGAACACATTTTCCCTCCACCTAACAGATTTGTCTGGATGCGTAGCATTGCTGTGAGGCAGAGATTCTGAACCGAATAGGAAGAACCTGAGGTGGTTTGAGGCAATGGATTCCTTTTCTTTGCGTGTGTCTCTCTCTCTCTGTGTAAGTCTCTCTTTCCCTGTCTTTCCCTCTCCCTTTCTGTGTCTCTCTGTTTTTCACTCTCTTTCTGTCTGTCTCTCAAACACACACTTGAGTAGGCATATAGCCCATCTCCTCATTAACATCCAATTCTTTTAATAGTATTGGGAAATAGAACACTTGAGAAAATCAATGTGTTTGTTTATTTTTAAGGAAAGTGATATTGGAGTTTGTAGTGGGACATTAAAACAAAAGAGCATATTAGTTTTACCATTCTATTTTGCGTAACTGTTGTCTGAATCATTTTTAATGGTAAAATGAACGTGTTTCCCCCTTTGTGCATTCCCATCTTGTGATGGATTATAGGCAAAACAATTAAGGTCTAAAACTTTCTATTTTTCATATGTATATGTTTGTTGCTCGCTAGTTGATAACAATAATGTGCTATTTGATCATCTGAAACCAGCATGAATGTCAACCACAGCAAGAGTTACACAAGCCTTTCCTTTAAAAATTGCAGACAGTTTCTGTTTGTATTGCACCCTCAACTGCATTACCTTACACCTGTTGTCTAACGCAGATTGAATACCTATAGTATCTTACATTTTTATTAAAATTGTTTAAAGAATTGAGTAAAACTTCTAGATAAGGTTAATTAAATTAACCAGTACAGTGGAATCAGAATTAAAACACCTGAGAATATAATTAATACACAATAATATTTTTATTCCTAGATCACTACAAACCATGTATATTTTTGACAATGCTAATTCACAGATATGCATTAAATAATGGAGACTTAGAAGTCTTTTTTTTTTCTTTTTAGAAGAAACAATTAACTTTAATGTCATCATTTGGTCATTTGAATGTACGTATAAAGCAGGAAATAAAATTGATTAAACATTATATTCCTATTATTTTCAAAATCTTCATGTTTTAAAAGCTGCCTTTTTTCAAGTATGGATGCATCAAGACATATAGCAAAACATTTAAACTTTTAACACATTTTAGTATGAAAAAATATATTGCAGATAACATACAAATAGCTAAATCTTTAGAACTTATTTTGACAATTATCAGCATAGAAATTTTAAAATTACATGTTCTTAAAACAATACATTCTTTTTGCCACAAATGTAGCATTTATCAGCAAAGAATGAGGGTAAAATTTTTTGTCAGGGTTGGTTTGTTCTTTATCTCTGCCAGGGGTGCACTTGTGGTGGGGAGATCAGAGAGGCCTGTGCTGTCCAGGACATTAGTCAATAGCTACATACTTAGATTTAAATATCCATGTATTTAAACTCATATTAAAATTTAGCTTTTCAGTTGCACTAGCCACATTTTAAGTTCTCAAGAGACCCCCAGATGATTAGTGGCTGCTATATTGGACACTGAAAATTCTATGGGACAGAGCTGATTTACAAGGCTCTTCAGGTATATTCTTTATTATGGAGGCAAGGAGAGTCCAAGCTGAGGTGATGACAATGAAACGCACAAGAGGGGTCTCTCCAAGACACAGAGTAATGAGAGGGGGTCATTTAAGATGCCTTCCAAGTTTCTCCCTAGGGGAGATGGGGGGACCACTCACCAACAGAAACAACATAGGACAGCAGGATTTGGGGAAAAGGTACAAAATCGGATTTGTACTCAGTGAGTGAGAACTTTTTTTTTTAGATAAAAATCACTGTATTATTTTAGACCTTTTATCATTAATGTGAGGTCCTTTCCCTCTCCTTCTCTCTCTCTCATATTTCAGCAAACCCAAGCCTCAATATTAGATTTTATGATAAATCATATGTGACATACATTTTTATCTAAAAAATTTTTTACTCTGTATCTCTCATTAAATTAAGAACAGATTTCAACCAGTAGTCTCTTTAAAAAAGTCAAATTCTTCTTATTTTATATTTTAATTATAAATGATTAAATATGCTGTAAAAATATGTCCAATAGTAAAATGTAATTTTTCTTAATATTTTCACTGATGTAATTATTGCAACAGTGTAATGCATTATCAAATTATATTGATATCATATATAAAAATATCGATGATGCTATCTAGTGCTAGGCCCATTATAACTGCTAATTTATAATAGAGTCTATGGGATTTTCCACTTGGTCTGAGATCTGGTAATTCACTAAACACAGATACTTCACTTAGATGCATACAAAGATAGTAACTCGCATCTCCTTTTCAGTGAGTCTGATTTGAACTTGACTCTGTTACTGTTTTAAAAGCCATAATGCATTGTATATGTAACTCAACAATATAACATTTCAAAATTTGTTACTCAATCAGATACTACTATAAACTCTATTATAAAGTTTTCAGCCTATTAAGTTTTATAATAAGTGCAAATTTTTATCTTAAATCATTTGATAAGATCCATAGATTTTTGGAGTGACCCTGGTATCTTTTGCTAATGCCTCATCATTTTTTTCTTGTTTTTGATCCTCTGCCCATCTTCATCACAAATCTCTTCCATAGACTGCATGTTTGTTACAGGTAGTTTATGATGCCAGCACTTTAGTTTTGAACAGAACTATATATGTGTGTGTGGACTCTGAAGAAGGGCTTAGAGCACATATCATCTCCTCTCATTTATCACCACCCTCTTCTGTGTGAGGTCTGAGGATAGAGCTCTTTGCAGGCCAATCTACACCTGCCTCCTCCACTTATCTCTTGAGAGTCTGCAACTTGAGAACTGTTGGACATTTAGTATCCATGTGTCTAAGTAACCAGAATTGCTTGGGATGAGAAAGAAGAAGCCTAAAAATCACATATTATTGAATTGAATCTATTTATACTCTATCAAAAAGAATTTGAAACTAAGCCTTCAAAGTGGCTTCTTCTGAAGAGCTAATTCCCAGAACTAAAGGGGAAAAAAAAACCTCTGTGGTCAAAAATGTGTGATGAAGAGACCTGCTCAGGCTACTCCAAGGAAAGAATTTTGAAAAAAATCATGATCTAGGGAGCAATCTATAAGATATAAAATACATATTCTGGCTTCATAAATTGGGCTGAATGGGTTAGTAGAGAATTTATGAAAACCCCTATTAAAACAGAATGGAAGGAAATGACAAAAACTGGCTATTATAATCCCAATCAAGTCACTATTATATATATAATCTCATTCCTCTGGAAAGTAATAGAATTGTGATGGGTTTTTAAATGTATTATGTATTGGAAAAAAAACACTAATTGAAATATTGAATATATGTGTCCTGAATTATTTTCTTGGATTTTTTACCAATGTAGACAAGTTACTGAATCCTGGGGCCCATTACTTTATTTTTTTAAGGCATCAGTTGATTTATGTATAGATTTCAAAAGTTCAAATATAAGGATCCTAATATTCTATTTTAATATTTTTAAATATAAATTTAGATGTTTTATAGTTTTTTTCCAATTTTAACCCATTTTATTTCATTCATGGCTTGTAACATAGTGGTATTTGGTTTCTTTTAAATGTGGTGCTGGTAAAGTATTCATAGTTAGGTCAACAAAAGGAGTTTTATTTTAGAAGCCCTCCATATTGAAAACTTTAATTTGCTCATAATTAGGTGTTTTATGAACTTAGTTTTACTGTAATTTTCCTTGATAAGACAGAGATATGTATGTAGGAAATGAGACTGGCCTTAAGCATAGGAAGATTTAACAACAGCCTGCAATTTCATTATTAGTGACTCATTCCCCAGTGTTAAGACATTACATATCCATTAAGACTCTTGTTAAAGTATAGGTACTTTGGGAGTGATTGGACATGGAATAACTAAAGTTTATAATAAATTAATTTATCAGAGTAACCAAGGTTCCTAATGGCATGACTGTGGAAGACATTTGAATGTGGGGTTGTCACTTGGGATATACCCAGAGGTGAGATACATCAGGCCACTAGAAGCCAGAGTGTGTGCAATATCAACAAAAAGGAGGATTGTATCAAGGGGGATTTGGTTACTGTATCCTGGTATTTGTACTTCCTTTTTATGTGTATGATTTTCTAAGACAACTGTTACTCTTTTCATCACCTTACGTTTTTATTATAACCCGAGTATGTTAATTTGCTATTCTGTTCCTAGTCTTGCTACTCTCCAATACTCCTCCCTGCAATTTCCAGAATGATCTTCCTAAAGTATAGGTCTTATTGTATTGGAGAGAATATTCGTTAATCTGGAAGAGAATCTTTGTAGTTCCATCTATAACCATTCTCTGTCTTTCCACTTTTTTCTTCCCTGCCAATCACCTTGAATTATTTGAGTTTCCTCAAACCAAATGTCTTCCCTGCTGCATCATACAATACTTACCAGAATTATTCTTCCCATACTTCCTTGTCCTATGGCCTGAACTCTTTATTAATTTCTGCAGTCACAGCTAAAATACCTTCTCCCAAATGAGGATTTCTTGATCCCCCAAACCTGAATGATCACTCTCCTTTGTCTTATTTCTTTACCTATGCACACCTCTGTTGCTTTATTGTGCTTTATCGCCACACTTCACTGCAAACAGTTCATTCAGTACGTGCTCCTCGATGGCAGTCCCTACGCCATATTTGTCTAACCATCCTCAGTTCCTTGAATCGAGTGGGGCATATCATGGGGGTTCAATAAATCTTTGCCTAACACAAGTAATTGGGTTCTGAGGAATAATTGGTTAGGAATTCAGATACTTCACTTTATCATTTTCTTTATTTTTTATTTTTAAAATGTGATTAAAATTTTAGGCACTTTAGTGTATGTATAAGTTTCTGAGGCTGACAATTAGACAGCTGTTATATTGGTCCAAATATGTGTCTATAGATCAGACTATAAACTTTGAGGTAGGATTTGTATGCAGAATATTTGGTGGAGAATGCTCCCAGAAAAAATTCCCAGGAGGAATGAGAGCAGCAGGATTGTTTAAAGAGCACAGTTGATGCACCAAAGGCCTTAGCCAGTCTCAAGGGGAGTTCTGGAGCTCGTTTTAGCATTCAGGGATGTTTCAGATTGAGCTAAGCATACCAAGCCTCCGCACAGACCAGGCCTTTCATGTGGGATGTTCCAGACAGGCAGTGTGGATTAGAGAGCACCCTTACTGAAGGGCAGGTCCTAGACAGGTCTCAGCTGTGAGCTCTTAGCAGCCAACCCTCTGAGCGAGTGGCTGGAGGAATAAGTTGCAGAGGGCAGATTTCAGTAGTAAACCACAGCCCCCCACTAAGCAGTTCTCAGGGATCTTCCAATTAATGCCTATTTTGGCTAATCTGTTACCTTGACCTCAGTCTCTGATGGAGGTGATGATCTGGTAGGTAGGATTTATTTGTGTATAAGCCTCTTTTCATTCCTTTTCCAATGCAATGCTATGCTTTTCTTAGAGTGTTCTTCATCATTTTGCTGCTGCAGCCAGTGGCTTTTATCTCATTTTTATGAGCAGCATCTTCACAAAAATAATTGGAGATGGTAATTATTTAGAACCACACCAAAACACATAGCTCACAACTAACTACAATTAAGCTATTGTGTTTATTTACAGGGCTGCTATTAAAATAATTAAAGAGAGAAAGTAATGTTGTCTTTACACAGGACCGATGGAAGGAAGAGGGTGTGCTGGTAGAAAAATTAAGCCATGAGAATATGCTTTACTGAAAAATATGACTCTTCTCAACATATGTTTTCGTTTAACTTCACCAACTAAAGCAATTTTCAATGATAGTGACTCCTTCTGGCTCTTTGTGTCCATCACTGCCTTGTTCTCATTGTGACGTTTTTAATAAGCAGACACTGTTAGGTAGTGACTTTAGGAAAACCTCAGGTGAAAGCCAGGGTGAAAGAAATCACCATAAAGTGACTAAAATTATGAGTTGTGGATTAAAATTTACTGTAAGTGGTCCACTTGGGGCCTTGGGAGTTTTTCACATGAAGGGTCAAATTGGTAGCCAGAGGGATATAAAAGGAAAAATTTCCCATATGAATACTCCCCTCTTTCAAAAGAAGAAATAAGATTAAAGGCAAGCTTTATATTATTGTCATAGGAGCTGGGGTTTTTATGACTTGGTTTGTTTATTTTGCTCTAGGCATTGTTTGTTCCACTTAACCCTTCCATTCCATTAGGAACACCGGGGTAGCAGGCCTGGACCGTCAGTACTAAAATCTGATCAGAGATCATACACATCTCGGCACAATTAAGATATATGGCACCTCTAAAGTTGTTGTTCTAAATTCAAGTCAGCTTTCCTTTTCCCAAAGTCATCACTTTTTGCCACAGACTTCGTGAGTTCCTGCAGCAATATGATGTAAGTATTGCTAAATAAACGTCTCAGTGTTCATGTCTCTGACATTGCCTCATGACCTGTCTCAGCAGAGAGTCATCTATACAGAAAATGCAGGTCAAACATTAAAAATAAAAGCTTTAAAAAGAGAGGGACATCTTACACAAAAGAGGAAAAGTAGGGAAATGCTTTGCATGACATATAGCAAAATGTCCTAATTTTTCCTTTCTAATCTGAGTCCCCAAAACTTCATGTCACTGAAGTAACTCTTCAAGCAAATGTCAATTCTCCGTTCCCAGTGTCTTCCCCATTCTCATCTCTGCTGGCTCTCCTGTCTCTCCTCACCCCTCCCTCTGCACTGTGGCTGCTGTTCCACTCTGTTGTACATATTCCATGCAATCCAACTTAACCTGTCTCTCTTTGGTGCAGCTCTTTCTGTCTAACAGTACTAGTGAAAGGCAAAGAAGCCTGCTAATGAAATCCACATTTCACCACAAACAGTGTACAGGACAAATTTTTAGATACCCAAATACCATCATTTCAGTGTTGGTTACATATAATGTTGCCTATGGTTACCACCCTACTGTTTTATACTAATCCAGTATAAAGACCAATAAAGGAGAATTATATCTTCCAAATACAGCATCTGCATGTGAAAAGATGGTCTTTGAAGACTACTTATTGCTTGGATACAATAGGATAATGTAATATTACATTTCCAGAAGTCACCCATATTAAAGAGGATTTCTTAGAGCAGTTCTCAATGGCTTAGTGAGTGTGGAAGAGATTGTCACAGTGCTTTTCCATCTGCAAAGGTAGCCCTTATAACTGGTGCTACTTTCTCAAGAACTAACTTTCCGGAATTTATTAGTTTATATGCACATATTTAAAATTTGCAAAGCACTCACATATATTTTATATAATTCTTTTGACAATATTGGAATAAACTTCTGCCATTTTTGTCTTAGCTGTCATCATTCTTTTTTCAATGTAAATAATCTCTCCTTCATCTCTTCTTTCTGTCATTTAATGTATTTAGTTTTTTTCTACCTTAGTGGTCCTTGATCTGTTATCCTCTCTCTTAGATGAGGGCAATGAGGCCCACTGATGAAAACACACTAGAATAGCTGAGCAAAGTTGCTAAATCTCTTCTTTTATCTCCAAGTCTACTACTATGTTCATTATATTTCAGAACCCTATTCAAAAGGGCATACCTGTGATGTTAAATAGAATAATCAGTGACTGAATGTTTCATATTTTTAAAAAAAGTTTAACAGTTGATAGAATGGGTATGGGAAGCTTTAAAAAAATGAAAAGCCTTATTAAAACAACAAACCACACGTGTTGCATGTCTCTCTGTGGCAGGGATTGTCTTCAAGGTGTGGAAGGGCTTTAGTATGACAGGAAAAGAATGTTCGTGTAACACATTTATTTCTAATGCAATAAACACTGTGGTGCGAGGGCAGATGAGTGGAAAGAGGAGGCTCGTGTAATCCAAGGCTGCTGACGATGAAGCAGATATGTCCTCATATTTTTTGCTCTGAAAATTGTGTCTCGTTACATCATAGGAATTTTGGATCCATACATATATGCTATTAAATGATTTTTGTATCTCATTTTTTTTGTATCCATGCCCTTTAGACTTTTACATCTGCTTGTAGCTAGGAAAGGTATCTTAAGAAATATTTGTCTCCATTCCATCCCATTCCCCCAGCTCTCTGAAATTAATTCTCTCTTCTTTCCATTGTGTGCTTCCATGAGATAGGATCAAAAGCCTTTCCCTTTATTGCTCTTGGCATCTGGAAGTAACTTCTTGCATTTTTCTGCCTCATTGACTCTGTTTCTTCTACTTTTCATATAGTTCTTGAAAGTCTCTTTTCCTTTGCCTAAAGCTCTCTTAATTTTCTTTTCCCTTTGTGCTTATCAAACTGTATAATTGTATTATTTAACTTTATAAATAATTTTGAGATTCTGTGTATGTAACTCACACTGTGAATAAAGTACTCCTTGAACTGGATTTTTCAGTTCAATAAAATATCTGGCTTAAACAGCAGTTGCAAGAATTGGGAGTTTCTCCTTATTTTTTGTAACTTAAACCACTCTGACACAAGAAAGAAAAGTTACTCCTCTATGACCAACTTACACGTCTTTGTTTTGCACATGTAATTTATTCTGCATCAAACATGCTAACTGCCTCCTTCCCTTTGTTGGTAAGTTGCCCTAGATGCTGTAACACATTTGATGTTATTTGGAAACTGATTGTTATTACATTGCAAAAATAGGCAAGATAACATTATCAAGTTTCAAACTTACTAAACTGTATGTAATTCCTAGTAATAATGATAAATAGCACTGTTGATTATTTTGGTTTTGCTTTAATAATAATCCCCTGTTGAAGATATTATGAATTACCTACCCATTATCTATGTCCTTTGGTTTCCTAACAGAACCTCAATTTGTTCGAGGGAGCAAGGTGATCAGCTGCTGCCATAGGTTCCAGTAAATGAGAGAACCAGAAGTCACTTGGGAGAGGTGTTTAGAAAGAATGTTTTAAAGGAAATAAAGTCATTTGACTTCTGCTTGTTGCAATTTTCCCTTTGACCTTTCTCCATTCCTCATCTTTCTAGTTCTTCTGTGGATAAAGAAAACCAACAGCTATAAAGCTTACCATTCTACTAAGAATGGTAGATATGAAATAGAGAAAAGATCTGGGTCACTGGTGAAAACGTGGATCTGCCTCAAAGAGTTTGGACTATCTGAGAACTTACTATAAGAAAACAGAACCCTTTACTCTTTTAAGGTGACATAGGTGTTAATTATATAACTCTGCTAGTAAAACTTAACTAATATACTGTCAGAATTGCAGTGGGTTAGGGGCACCATTTTAATTGGGTAATATGGGAAACGGACGATGTTACCTGAGGGGGCTGTCCTGATGCCCCCTCTGTGCATCTTTGGTGGTGCTGTTGCTTACCTCCATCATGCTTTTTATTTAGGTTGTGTTGTGTATTTGACTTTTAATACTTCTTAGATTGGGCTGTGTGGGAAACAAACACTGAGACAGAGACTGCTTAGAGGATGTCTGTTGTGAAATGCCTTACAGATCTACACTTGTGGGAACTAAATGAAGAGGAAATTGGGGAATAGAGCAGCCAAAGAACATATACGCATGACCTATGGACATGGACAACTGTGGGGGTTGCTTCAGGGAGGGGAGGTCTGAGAAGAGGGGTGCGAAGGGGGAAAACCTGGGATAACTGTAATAGCATAAACAAAACGTAATTTTAAAAAGAAAAATAAATAAATAAAATCACAAGGCAAAACTGAACCTGTAAGGGTGTGACTTACCCAAGGTCACACAACTAGTTAGGAACAAAACTGGGGCTCAAACGCAAGTCATCTAGTCCTGACGCTGAAGTCTTTCCCTCCATTGCTCTACCTCTCTGAAGTGTTCTTGAAGGCCGGAGCTCCTCTTTCAAACTGGAACCTGAATATGTAGCGACCTCTGCCCAGCGTGGCAGTCCTTCTGGGCAGGCCAGCTCAGCTCTTTAGAAGTGACTGGTACTTGCATTTACCTGCAGGTCCTTGTTGCATCATTAAAATACAGTTTGTTTGTTTTTTTCAATGTCAAAAAAGGGGGAGGAAATTATGAGATAAAAGACTTAATCTGTAATGTAATCAAAAAAAGACCTCAGGCAATGCTGGGAGGGCTCTGCTGCTAGAACAGTGCTTTGCAGTGGACACATTGAGGAAGGAGCACTGGACTATTATATCCACCCCTTTCCTCAATACAACCAGTCTTTAGATGTGAGCTTTTCCCAGGGAAATGTGAATGTTGGCAAGGAGGCCAATTCTCAAAGATTGTCAGCTGATAGCCTTCAGATATCATCCCTTCGGGAGCTGAGAGAATGAGTGTCCTGGGGTGAAGAGGAGTGTACACTGAGGTGGACATGGAGAGGCTCTGCTCAAACTCCCCTGTAAGGGAGCACTTACTACTTACTCAGCTGCTGGGAATGTATTCATTAGATAGTCATTATAGATAAGCTCCTTGGGGATTGCTTCAGCTATAAAAAGCTGCCTTGGAAAAATTTGAGGGGGCTTTATCCAGTGATTTATCAAAATGGGGTACCAAGTCCTCTTCATTTAGCCCAAAGCATAACAATTTCAATGGGCATCAGCTCCAGGGCTCCCATGTTGTTGCCTGAGGCTGGTCAGGCCTGTATCCCAATTTGACTTCTGCACCTACCCAAGCCTACTTCCTCCTTCTCTTTTCCACCTCATTCACCCTTCGGGCACTCCCTGATAAACATCTTGAACACTAATCTCAGTTTCAGAATGTGTTGTCTGGAGAGCAAAACCTGCAAACTCAAGTAGGTTTCAAGCTGAAAAACATTTTTGTACACTTTTTCCCAACTCCGTAGTTGGTGATCCACATTGTAGCTTTAGATTAGACACGATGAGAATATTTACATTAAAGCATCTCCACAGTTTAATACTTTATTGGTCAGATCCACTTCCTTCATATAACAGGAAGTTATAAAAAGAACTTCCCAGAAGTTCTAATGAGCTCTTTTGTTGGGAAAAAAAAAAAACTTACAAAAGAAAAGTTAGTAGGAGAAATGGGAACTCTATTGCTGCAACTGATTTGGGGGTTGCAATCGATTCTCATCTTCTCCCTCCTCTACTCCCCACTTTAGGTTTCCCTCACCTCTGATCACTTCTGCTGCTCTAGGCAGCTAACCTGCTAAGTGGTCCAGACCAATGTGTGCTGATAAACATGCCCCCTCTAAACGAATTTTCTGGTGGCTAGCATTTTCCAATTTCTGTAGCGTAAATATTTCCGCCTTCACTAATTTCAAGTTACCAATGTGAAATTACTGCACATGGACTTTAGAAGAGTGCACAAGAATGGTTCTCAGCTCAGAGGCCAGTATGAACTGAGTTCAGTATTCTACCGATCCAGGCCCTCAGCTCTGGGTCATCTGGTAACCATGCTTCTCTTTGGCCTTGGCTATTTCACTCAACCACTTACCTTCAAAATTAAAATATCAAACACCAAAGAGTATCTCCATGGACCAGAAAGGTGCAAACATATTCTTCCTGCCCACTCCATGTGGAGCATCCTGCCTCTTACTAATGGCCAGAGCCAATTTCCATTGCCAGGATTATGACTCCCTTTCACGACTCTTAATGGAACTCTTGCCCTGATGCCCGGTGTAACTGTTTCCCATTTGCTAGTCAGGGTCTCTTCACTATCAGAACCCAGAATTGTGGAAACAGGGAGCACATAATCTGTACAATAACTAAAAGTGATGAAAGTAACCAGAACTATTTATGTGTCTATACCTTAGTTCCTGAACTCACGAGCTCTCCTTTTTGGAAACAGCACCAGCTAACAGTTACTGACTTGAGTTAAATGGGTACACCGCTTCCTAGACAATGGCCCCCCATTCTGATGGAGTATCGTCTCTCCAAGCTAGTGCTTCATTGCCCTTTTTTAAAAAGGTGTTCTACATTTTTGACACTTCTGAATAGTGTGGAATGTGATACAACCAGTGGATCCAATAATCTTGGGTCCTCTGACACATCTTCTTTGCTCTAAAGTAAGATATTGGTCTGATGCTCTGGTACATGGAATTCCATGTCAGTAGCTCTGATCGCTCACGAGCACTAAGATGGTGGCACTGGTTAAGACTTCATCAGCAGGAAATCCTCATACCTGGGATAGAGACCAATTCCAGCTGAGATAAATTGCTGCTTCTTCCAGAATGGAATGAGTCTAATATAATCTATGTGACACCAAAAGGCTCTTTGATATCCTTTAGGAAGAATGCCATATCATATAGTCAGTGTTAGTGTCTGTTAGCAGCCTGTTAGACAGTGGATAATAGCAATAGCTACATTGGTCCTGGTTTGTGGGAACCCATGCACTGGGGCCTACACATAAGCTTCAGTACTGCCAGCTTGGCCTTATCATCTATGTGCATAGTTGGCTGGCTCCAGATTAGCTGATGACCCAAGCTTGATGTCAATGAGCTGAGTCATTCTGTCTACCTGGTGACTGATGTTCTCTTCCATGTCGTCCTAGTGTTCATTAACATGCAATGTAATGATTGTGAGACTTGTTCTTACTCCCAAAATTTCACTGCATTTCTCTCTCCTAGACATCTTTGCCCACAATTTTAAAGCCTTTCTCTTTTCACACTCATCAACCAAGACATATTCTATTATTTCTGTTTATATATAAAATGAATAAATGAATATACAGGCATATTGCCTAAACTTCTTCCCAGTGGGGGGGTTTCCCCTCTCCCCTTATTCATGCCTTTCACAGAGATTCTTGGAGAGACTTTACTATAGCAGCAAAATATTATATTTTGTGGTCATATTTGGACTGAGCCAATCCACTTTTACACCAAGCTTGGCTATCAGCAAGTTATAAAAATCCCCTTTACCCACATGTGAGCTGTGAGTTAAAGAAGAGGCCTCAATGAAGCAAAAATTTCCCTGGTTGAGTAGCTCAGTTCATTAGAGCATTGTCTCAATACACCAAGTTTGCAGGTTTGACACCCAGGCAGGGCACATACAAGAAGAAAAAAAAACAAAAAAACCCAGACAATTCTCAATTAGGACACATTCTGCAAGGTATCTGACCAGTACTCCTCAAAACTGTTAGTCATCCAACAACAACAAAAAAATGAGAAACTGGAACAGCCGAGAAGAACCTAAGGAGATATGTTACGAGTGAGTAACATGGTGTACTAGATAGGATCCTAGAACGGAAAAAAGACATTAGGTTGAAAACTAAGGAAATCTGAATAAAGTATGTACTTTCATTAAAAAAAGGAAGCAACCAAGGAATGCAAGAATAAGTAGAACAACAAATCAATGTTTCTCTCTCTCTCTCCCTCTCTCATCTCAAAAAATAAAAAGGAGTGCTAAAAAATTAAAATAAATAAAGCAAAGATGGATTGCATTGTATAAGGCGTTATTATGTCATTTAATTGTGCAGTTTTCTTGGAACCTCTGGTGTATCCCTTCCATTCACACCACATGCACTGCTGTTGAACTTATTATGACTCGGTGTATCTGACAGAACCTGGCTCTTGACAGGCAGCTGTGAACACAGTTAATTGTCATCTCATGGTCAGATGTTTTATATCAGGGCCCAGTAGCAGATCACCTCCCCCACAGGACCTGGCTTTGATCCAGAAACCAAGAGTCTAGGTTGGGATTCTCCTGCTCTGCACAGCGTCTTTCCCATTGCCGGTACTCAGATAAATTAGCAGCAGCAGCAGCCGGGCTGCTTGCAGTGCACCCTGGTCCTGCGGCAGAACCGTTTTGTCCTCTGGGTCCCAGTCAAAGCTCGTAGCCTTTTGGGTTACTTGGCATTGGACTGAAGCGATATATTCCCAAATTGGAATATCCTGCCTAGAGAACCCAAAATAGATCTAGTAGATACTGAGGTTTGGTTTGGTTTGTTTGGCATGGAAGGTGCCAGTGGCCATAATTTGCCTTTTTTCTTTGTCTTATCATACCCAGGAGCACAAGACTCATAATAATCACACTCTTTTCCATCAGTCAGTGGTTTATTGTTCTTAGAATTTGTTCAGTATCAGAAACTGGGCAATGGGTTATGGCTTTTTTGAGAGGTGAAACCCTTTACCTGCTGGTTATTTATTCTCTAATTATTTTATACTTTGAGAAATATCCTTTTTGATTCCCTATCTACCATGGCCATGGGATAAAGTATCCTCTATTACTTATCTTTACAGCTCTGTTAGATCAAAGTTCCCATGGGTGCAGGTCAAGAGAGTTCCAGGTGTTCTAAGGTTCCAGTGATTTGCATGAATTATCCTAGGTGCGCTCAATTCCAAATGCCAGGGTCCCGCTCCTTTCCCACCAGGGACACAACGTTGACACAGTATACTTGCTGGGGCAGGGGTTTCAACTTTCCCTGGAACTCGGCAACTCTTACAGTGAAGTCCTGGGGCCTGACCCTCACCTTTGTCAGCCTTTCTTTGTAGGAAATGAGTTACACGATGCTGCAGAAGAAGTACTGTGACTCTCACATGTTTTTACTTCACCTTCACTTGGTGGTTCAACAACTTAAACTTTTCAGTCTTTTTCAATATGCCCAGGTTATTCAACAAGGCCATCCGTCAGTCCCCTTACCTTTATAATTAACATTCTTCATTCCCTCTAAAAAGCCTGAGACATTGTACTTCCTAATACATTCCGTATCCCATCCCAGTTTAGCACTTGTGAAAATCCCGACTCCAACACTTCTCTAGCATTCCCCCAGCAATTAGTGCTCCAGTTACACTAGTGATGGCATCTTCGTTGCCCCAGAGCTGGCTCCAAAATCCCACTTTCTCGGACCACTTCTAGCATCAAACCTCTCAGTTTTACTTTCCACAAAATCGACTCTATGATGGAAATGTATGTGCAGGGAGTTTATCAGAAGAGCCCTACAAAGTGATACCTGTTGGGGAATAAAGGATTATTATGTTTTGGAAGAAGGAAGAATCAAAGAGCAAATAAGTTGCAACAAAGGGAGGAGTTGCAGTAAAAATCAGTCTGGGGTTTCAGCCAAATCCCCATGAGGCTCAAGACTGCCTGCCATGGACCTTCACAGTTCTTTTCCCCTTTGTGGCAGTGGAGACAGGTTTGTACTCATTCGTAACAATTAGTCATGGGGGAGGGTTATGATCTTACATCAAACAGGTCTCTTCAAAGAAAGAGACCTATTAAGGGAAATTCTCAGAGAGCGACCAAGCCAAAAGTCATTGGCCATCAACCCTACCAGCAACTGAGGGAATGAGTGCATTTTGCATAACAGAGGGACGCGGGTATAGCATATATTACCCTCAGTCTGGACTCTGAGCTTCTTAAATGAAATAAAATGACATTCATCTTCACCCCCTCAGAACCTACAATAATGTCTAGCATTTACTAGAAGATCAACAACTTCCTGCTGAATAAATAAACACAAACATGTATTAGCAGGCTACTGTATTTGTTAATCAAAGATATGAAACAGTAATTTACAATTTCTATTTAAATAAAATAACATATGAAGACTTTAACTTCACTTGTTCATTATTCATTATCTCAACACATGCTCGTTGAGTGCTTTAACATAAGTGAGGCATAAAGCAATACATTAAGGCAAATGATTACTCTTAATGGAACATACGAGCATATTTTAGCCTTTTCATTTTTTAAAGGAGAACAGCTAGCTCCCCTTTTCTTTTTAATAGCCTTGTTTGAAAAGGCAGCATGGAAATTGATGTTATTTCATACCCTTTGGGTTTCCACTAGCCATCACGATGATTATCTGCTCTTAAATGGCTAACTCACATTTGCTGTATCGAGGAAAATAATGATAATTGTTGCAGTAGCCACTCCCCAAACACCTGTGTGCCTAGAGCCTTCACTTTATTTAGAGTTCAGTACAGACTAGAGACAGAAATAGCAGCAATCTAAAACAGACAGTCCCTTAAATTGAGACTCATTGATGGCAATTCCTCAGTTTGGGCATGTACTGATACAAGTCTATAAGCAATGCGTTTCTTCTGAGGAATGAAATTCCTTTTCATAACTGTTTTCTTTGTTAGAATCGAGCTACTGCACTTGTGGATATTTGTTTCCCCTTGTTTTCTGCGGAGTGAAATGATACATCATTGGACTAATTCACAGTTGGATAGAAAGTGCATGATGACTTTCATCAATGATCTTAGTATTTCTCACTGGTTTACACTCACTACCTAGATTGAAATGATGTCTCATGCAGCTACTTAAATGTAAAAACATTTTAAAATATACTTTTGTTCCTACGATAGACTATTGCTTCAGTAAACATGTGACCTAGGAGCTCCCTATAGTAGATGTTTTCTAGAGCAAATTCAGTCAAAAATAAGCAAATCTATGGCCATCTCTTCTTTTTATTCTTTATTCTATTGCAGTTGTCATTTTCCCCTTCTCCCCCCTCCCTCAGTCCACCACTCACTCTTTTGGTCAATCCCCACTTCGTTGTCTGTGTCTTCAACTGATTACCACTTTGATTTGATTTATTACAAAAGCATATACACACACACACACACACATACATATGGCTTTGATTCACACCAATAGGGTAGGGTAGGGAGGGAAATAGGCATTCCTTTGTCCAGCCATGTCCTATGTTTGTGTTGACAAAACCACTTGAGTGGAATTATTCAGGTTTAAAGTATTCTCCACTTATGAGATCATGCCATAAGAATTCATTATCTTATAAATGATAACTTGTCAAAAATATTTTCATTACATTTCTGTCTCCCAAACTATTTCTTCTTACCTTCACCTACAATCTTATCCTGGAGTTGCCCATTTTTCATTCTTTCAGTAATTTAAATGATCACTGTGTGCTCTAGGAATCTGTATAACAATTGAGCATTAAAAAATAAACCCTCAATTTTGTTAACACAAATATTTCTGCTTTAGAGAAGACTAGAATTTGGTTTCGCTACAATTAATAACAGAAGCAGGTATAAAAAATTGATGTCTCCAGTTCAGTTTTATTATTATTACTATTTACCAAAAATTAGCAATAAAGGAGAATCTTGTTGTGGGTATTTATGGTAAATTTCCATTGGTATCTACATAAACTGTTGATCTAGAGCAGTGAGTTTTTCAATATTAAGTGCATGGGAATCACCTAGGAATCTTATTAAATTGCAGATTCGGACCCAGGAGGTCTAGGGCAGAGCCTAAGAACCTGCATTTCTAACAAACTTCCAGATGATGTTGATGCTGCTGATCTATGAAATGTATTTTGCTAGGAAAGGTCTAATTGATATGTTCTTCTTCTGATAAATTATATTAAATGATTTGATGGTAGCACATTACACCATTGTTTTTTTTTTAATTTATTTTTTATTTTTATTTATTTATTTAATTTATTTTTTAACACCATTGTTAATATACCACTCATGCCTAGTAAAATAAAAAGAAACTAGGAAAATTCAGAATATTTTATGCAAAATATTTTTGAGTAAATGTAAAATTTGAGAGGAAAATATGAGGGAAAATAACTCCAAGAGAAAAATAAAAGTTCAATATTAGCAAGTTCTAGTCAAGCTCTCATTTTGTGTGAGCTTGATCTTGAAACTGATTTTAGTTTTTGGAGATGGTGAATGTGAATGTCTTCATTGGTATCATTTTGACACTCTTTGTGAGATGCTTAATGATAGCTAGAAGTATATCATAGATATTTAGTACTTGAACAAACCTAAGTGAAGTTCTTATTCACACTCTGCTACTAATATACTTACCCTTAGGGAAAAATATCTTAATGGGCAATATTTTCTAACCTGACATATGGAAGGGTTAGATATTTTCAAAAATCTCTTTCGACTTTAGTAGACTATAATGTTATGATTCTGATATGTATTAGTGGAGCGATTTAATAGCCTACTCCTGAACCCTCACAATGTTTTTTAAGCTGTGGAGGTTGATGCTAGCCAATATCGGTACATGGAAAAATATCTTCATATCCTTCTCTTTCCAGTTTCTTTCAAATGCTAAAGTTACATTTTTATTCTCCAATAGACATTGAATTCTTTTTCTTTTCCCTTCTAACATCACCCACGTAATAAATCCCAAACTGCTTGTTCTGACAACCTCAGCTAGATGTTAGGTAGTACTTAAGAGCAGCCTTAATTTAAACTTCTTAAGTTCACTCATGAACTGCTGGAGATAGAAATAAAACACAGACAATTTAGTAGTGTTTCTTAGAATTAAACAGTCAGGGTAATGCATATTTTAGGTCTGAAACAAGTGCAACACAGGTAATAAAAAGAATAACCTAACAAAAATTGAAAATGAAGAAGTTCCTCAACTCCATTACACTAGTAAATTAAGAAATGTTACAAAATGATTCAATTCTCAAACACATACAAAAGGTACCTCCTGATTAATACTTTAACATATAGGAATTTGTGTATTTAAAATAAAATTGACTCTTAAAAGACTGGCTAATACCTAAAGTTTCAGAAACGCATCATTATATAAAGTAAAGTAACATTTGTAAAAGAAAGGATGTCTTCTTGAGAAGTATAAATCAGTAATGAAAACTCCTGGATTAGTGAAAGATACAAACGAGGGGACAAGTTCAAGCTTGGCAGTTGTGGATTAAACTGCAAGCATGACACTGTTGCTAATGCTATTTACTAACAAGCGAATCTCAAATAAAATAGTCAACAAATTAAAATTTTACTATGGCTTTAATATTGAGAATGATTCAAAATAAAACTAATTCAGAATGCATTGTGATGGGATAATGATAATAAACTACAAATTCTACTCAACATATCATTTAAATTTGCATTTGTTAAAGCTAATGGTAAAACACTAGCAATTATTGCAATGCTGATAGTAAGCTTTCTTATTTATAATTTATAAACTTTTATATTCTAGAAGGGATTTGGGTGATCTTTCAAAAATTATTTAGCTCTGTGTAACAAAGCAGAAAATAATAAATACTGAATGGAATCACATATGTGGAATTTCAAAATAATAAAATAAATTAGAAGTTCTACTCATAGAAGAAGAGAGTAGAAAAGTGGGCTTGCCATGGACCTGGGGGCAGTGGGGGGAATTGACAGAGGCTCGTATAATGGTACAAACTTTCAGATGCAAAATGAATAAGATCTGAGGATATAATGTGAAACATGGTGACCATAGTAGATAACACTGCATTATGTAACTGAAATTTGTTAAGGGAGTAAAACGTAAATGTTCTCATCAAAATAAATAAATAAGAAAGGAAGGAAGGAAGGAAGGAAGTTAGTTAAATTTGTAAGGTGATGGATATACTATTTAATGGGTGAAATTCTTTTACAATGTATATGTACATAAACATATCATATTGTATATTCTAAATATCTTATAATTTTTATATCTTTTATACTTTAATAAACCTAAAATATGTATATAAGATAAATATACAACTTAGAGCTTTTTTAAATTAGCTCTAATTTTGAATGAGAAAGAAGTGACTCATCACAGACAATGGATACTCAGTACTATAACCAACAGATTTTTAAAAATTTGTTAAGGATCTTATTTATTTATTTATTTCTAGACAGAGGGGAAGGGAGGGAGAAAGAGAGGGAGAAAAACATCAATGTGTGATTGCCTCTCACGTGCCTTGACTGGGAATCGAACTAGTGACCCTCTGGCTCACAGGCCAGCACTCAATCTACTGAGCTGCACCAGCCAGTGCTATAACCATCAATTTTTATTAGAAATTTTGTAGGCCATAAAGCAGGGGGGCTAATATATTCAAAGTGCTAAAAGAAAGAAAAAAGGTATCAACCAAGAATGCATATTTAGCAAAACTGTCCTTCAAAAGTGAGGTAGAAATTAAGACCTTCCCAGATAAACAATAGCTGATAGAGTTCATTACTATTAGAGTTCCCTTGCACAATATACTAAATGGTAGCCTGCAGGTTGAAATAAAAGCACACTAGACACTAACTCAAAGCAGTATGAAGAAATAAAATTTCAGCAAAGGAAACTACATGTACAATATGGAAACTAATATTATTGTAACCATGCTGTATAACTCCATTTTTTGTTTATTACATGATTTAAGAGACCAATGCATTAAAATTATTAGTCTAAAATTAAGACTTATTGTAACTTTGATTTGTAACTCTACATTTTGTTTTCTATGACACTTATGAGACTAGTGCATTTAAAATATTAATTTATGTTTTTGGACACACAACATTTAAATATCTGATTTTGTGACATCAACAACTGACAGGGGTGAGGTGAAGCTTTTAAAGAAGCATAAACTTCTCTATGTTATTGTAGTTAAGCTGGTATAAGTTAAATTTAAATATTATATCTTTAGAATGTTTAATATAATCCCCATGGTAATCACACAAAAATAGCTAAAAATTTAACAAAAGAGAAAATACGAAAGAAATTTAAATGTTTCACATATGCAAAAAAAAGTGTTACACACATAAGAAGAATGCAAGAAATGAGAAAATGATGTCAAAGGCACATAAAAACAAATAGAAAAGAGAGCAAAAATTCCTCCTTATCAGTAATTCCTTTACATGAAAATGGATTAGACTCTCCAATTAAGAGACTGAGATTGGCAGAATGAATTTTAGAAAAAGATGCAAATACATGCTTTATACAAAAGACTCAATTTAGATCCAAAGAAACAAATAAGTTGGAAGTGAAAAGATGGAAATAAAAATCCATACAAATAAAGGTGGGGAGGTTATACTAATACCAGACAAAGTTAACTTTAAGTTAAAAAAAACTTACAGGTGACAGAAAAGACATTATGTATAAACAAAAGAATTCAATACTGCAAGAAGATATGAGAATTATAAACATTTATGCACCTGAAAACTGGTCATCAAAATATATGGAGCAAAAATTGATAGAATTGAAAGGAGAAAGAGAAAGTTCTACAATAATAGCTGGAGACTGCAATATCTCACTCTTAATAATGGGTAGAGCAAACAGACAGAAGATGAGTAAGTAAACAGGGAACTAGAAGCAAACAAACAACCAACTAGATCTAACAAACACGGAAAACATTACTCGATAACAACAAACACACATTCTCTTTAAGTGCTTCAGGGATTATTTCCAGGATAGAACATATGTTAGGCGACAGATTAAGTCTCAATAGATTTCAAAAGATAGATATCATACAAAATATTTTCTCTAACTACAAGAAGATAAAGTTAGAAACAGAAGGAAAACTAGAAAATTCACAAATTTATGGAAATTAAACAAAACATAAACAACAAATGGACCAAGGAAGAAATTAGTACAGACTGAGAAATGAATGAAAATGAAAATACAACACACCAAAATATGTGGGATGCAGCAAAAGCAGTGCTATAAATGCTGACGTTAAAAAGGCAGAAACCAGTAATAGGGTTAGTGAAATGGCCAAATAATTTGTTCCTCACTCATAAATATTCGGCATCTACTCACAAATGTTCCTTTCTGGGAGCTGTGGGATCCAGCATCAGACACCAATGGACTTAGGAGGAATCTCACCCACCTATTGCTGAGTGATAGATATATAGACCGTGGTCCCATCTGTGGATCCTGCAGAGGCTCATGTACTGGCTTCAGCCCTCTTGGCTGTGATCAGGGAACCTCTGGAGAACGCTGTCACAGACAATCGCCCACAGACAAGAGTCTTTGTGGAAGTCCGGATTTCCAATGAAGTCCCTGCTCATGGTCTTTGAAAGGGAAGCCCATGTCAGTCCTGTCCCCTCATTGCGCTTTGAGGTCTGTCTGTTTAAGTTCTGCATCAAATCTATGGCCTTACTTCAGTGATACTACACTCCGAGATGCTTAAGTTGAAACTTAAATGTCATTCCAGGATCATTTCTTCTCCCTCCCCACCACCCGATTGGTTTTTGAGTATTGTTGATTCTACTTCCTAAATATTTTCTATATTTGCTAATTGTTTTCTATCTTCTTCCTTAATTCAGGCTCTCATTAATTCTTAGCTGAAATTGTATAACATTATTTTGAATGTCACCAGAGTGAACTTTCCAACAGAAGTATCTAAGTGTTACTCCCCTGCTCTGAATAATTTATTGCCCCCCACTGCCTCTTTGTTTATATTGTATCCTTCCTCCCACTTAGATGCCAGCCACATTAAATTCCTTGATAGTTCCATGCTTATTCATACCTTCTTGCCTTTGCATGGTGTTTTCATTGACTGAAATCACTTTCACTTCTCAAATTCCTACACATGATTTAGATCTTAGCTCAATGTACTTCTTCTGAGAAGCCTTCCTGAATTCCTATAGAAAAACTAAGTTGCTCCTTTGCCTATGCTGACACTTCTACTTCCTTCCAAGCTGTCATTCTATTTACTATGGGCTTATCTCCTTTCTGACTCCCTATGAAAACCACAAGTTTACATTTACAGTTGAAGAGATTAAGTAATTTTACCAGGGCCACCTAGCTTGCTAGTCACAGAGCAAAAATTGGAAAACAGATGGTCCGACTTCAAAACTCAGACGATTAACTGACTAGTTATGCCAACTACTGTCATTTATTTTGGAAATGATTGATTACCAAATGCCATCTAATCTGCTGTGCCTAAATCTTTTTCTGGCTTTGTCAATAAGAAATGAGATTTTGGATTGAAAAAGGTTTTCTACTGAGCTGAAATTACCTACTTACTTTAAATGTATTTACCAAGTTTTCCCTAATAATTCATCTTTCTGACCAAATTTTTTGGGCCTTTTTTCTTTCACTATTGTATGTCCTCTATATTCAGACTACATAAACCACCTCAAAATTCTTTTCTTTCCCAAAGATCTCTCCTCACTCTTCCCTAACTGAAAAATTATTCTGAGCTTCATTTCCATCAGTTACTTGAAACATTCTGCCAACTAATTGTAAAAAGAACTTAGTGAACCCGTAGTGTCAGTTAGCTAGAATTTACATTAAAATAGGAAGCTTTTGAAAATAGAAAGCTTTAAGATCTAGAAGTATGGGTCTCTTGTAGAATGACAAGTTGTGTTTTGAAAAGAACATTCTATCCAGAACTTGTCTCAAATCACAGTGATTAGAAAAATGTCTCCAAGAATGGAACTGGTTCACTTTAGAAATTACCTTTAAATACCAAAGTACAGCAATGAAAACACAAGACTTTCTTCCAATATTTTATTCTTCCTCAATATAGCTCATAGATCTATGAGTTTGCTAGTACATTGCTTCTACTTGAGAGACAAGAAGGAACACGAAGAGGACCCAGCCGATGCAATCTGCCTAACAAAAGCTCCTAAATTCACTTCACCTCTCTTCAACTCATTCACTTCACTTCACAGGTTTAAAATGATCTCTACTCTGATCTCATCTTTTATTAAACTCACATAACTAATGAAAAATTAATCATGTGCTGCCTTCTTGCGTTTCTTATAGAGTTAACTACCATATATAATCTAGTAGTAGTTACTTGTAAACTCCAAATTTAACACAATGCTGTATCAACCTTTTATCCGACAGAAAATATTCACTTTAAGTAGATTTAAGATAGTGAAGCAAAGAGAAGGAAAATTCTCACTGCACTATTCAGAACTTTAGTACTGGATAGAGGGGGCCGCACAACTTCTTTCCAAGCCAAGATGCATGGATAACAACTGGCATCCAAAGCTACGTGTTCTAGAGCTATGAAATGTTTCCCTGTTCATCATGTTTTATGAGAGCACTATCCGAGGTTGACACTAATAACATTCTAATAACTTTTAATAGTTCAATTGAGAAAGTATAAAATATTATGCATAACCTGTTTATAAGATGTAAATTAGCAAATCTAAGCATTCAGTCTTTGTTGGTAGGTCATAAGGAGTTTAAAGGCATTGCATTGTTTGATTTTATGTCAGATGGAGCTGAAAATATATAGATGAGTGAGAGAAGATACAGAGAGAACAAAATTGCATTTATCAAAGTAAGCCTCTTCCCCCATGGACTGTGTGAAATTGGTTGAAATTTTCTGTGTAATCTTCACCGTAATCATTAAGTTGAAACATTAACCTCTCTCTGGGAGATCAGCAGATGGAGCCGAAGTGGCCATACTTCATGATGCATACATTGATCTGGGAGAGGAGATGTTATAACAGAAGAGAATGACATTTCTCTTCAAGTAGATGGTAGGGATGAAAAAATCAGACTGCTACTGGAAGACTAGTGTTAATACTATCAGGTGATGACATACAATGGCTTTATTGGCATAAAACTACTAATTTTTACTCAAGTACACAACACAATTTTTACTCTTTTCACAACGGTGCTTTTTCCCTTTCTCTAGGATGAAATACTCCGGCCACCTTCTTTAATTAATCTTTTTATAGTCATCCTTCAAAACTCTGATATAAAATATGTACAAAGATTTCTGCTAATGTATTTTCCATTACATTGTGCATGGTTTTTTCTTCAATATACTAAAGTGAAGGTTATTGAGGATTATGACTTTTTTCACCTTTGTAGCTGATGAATGTGTTCTATCAATATTTACTTAATGAATATACTTGAAGAACTTGAACATATTGTTTGTTCACTAAAAATTAGTTTTATCACTTCTAACAAAATGTTCAAGTTACCTATGACTTTGACATAAGTAATCTGAACAGGTTCTTTTGGAGTAAATATTTTATATTTATTTAAATGCTGCTTAATCTAATATAGCATTCCCTATTTCTTTTCTTTTTATTTTGCTTTATTTTTCTTTGTTTTATTTAAATATAGTAGTAAAGGACCTGATCAATTCAGCTTATCAAAACCAGTTTATACAATGCTACTAGAAGCTGACTTCCCACTCAATTTTGGATCATTCCAGGAGTTAAAATCTTATAAACCTAGTCTGGAAAAAATACAATTAAAAAAGCAACTAGTCTTTACTGTATAGTAGGGAGAAGAGTGTGATGTAGGTTTTGTTTTTGTTCTTGTTTTTGTTTTGTATGTAATTAGCAGTTTCTTATTTCCTAAAAGTTACACTCATTGTGTTTTGCAGCTCACAGCCTTTGCTGTTGAAGTTTCACCATGGCTTCCACATGTGTGAGTGAACAACTTACTCTGTTCAGTGAAGCCCTCTTACTCTGCAGTTTACTCTGTTTGTTGGGCAACTGCAAAATGCTGTTATCGAAGTTCCTAATGAGAGAAAGACACGCAGAGACAGAGGGACAGTGACCTTGCAGACAACAGTGATTAATTCATTGAACTTCTTTGTCAATCTTCATGTCCTCTTGAATTCTGGTGATTACTGGGTAAGAAAATCAAATCATAATTTTGGTAGTTGTATCCTGCAATAGAATGTGTTTACTTACTTATAAACCTAATGTTCTAACATGGTTTTATGGTCACAAAGTAGAAATATTTATAGCGCAATTACAAACAGGTCACATTACCTTCATTTAGCCAATATTTAGAGCATTTAATGCATATGTAGCTTGGTAACACAACATAGTCATCTACTACCAGGCACGAGTCCAGTAGGTTCACCCCTGTCCCCCAAAGACTATCCAATTAGAACCTGCCTGAGGAGCTCACCTTTACAATAATGGCAGTGCCTACTTTCAAAGTGTGGGATGCTATGGATTTTATGGATTTGGGGGTTTGGGAGATTATTTTAGGTTCTTTGATTGCTCAGTTGTTTAAATGAAAACAGAGAGGTTAGAAGTTCCATACTGTAAAATCTGAGGGAGCTGGTGTGGCTTTGTCTTTAAAGTCCGATTTTTAAAGGACTGAAGTTTTTGTAGGGGTAGAGATCATATCCTCATTAGTCAACATATTATTATATTTTAAATATTTTATTTATTTACTTTTAGAAAGAGAGGAAGTGGGGGAGAAAAAGAGGGAGGGAAACATCAATGTGTGTTTGCCTCCCATGTGCCCCACACTGGGCACCTGGGACATAACCCAGGCAGGTGCCCTGACTGGTAATTGAACCAGAGGCTATTTGGTTCACAGGCCAGCAGTCAGCCCACTGAGCCACACCAGCCAGGGCAGTCAACAAAGTATTTTTAGCATTTAGCACAATATGTAAAAAGGTGAAATAATAAAGTTGGAAAAAGATTACTGTAATTTATTTCTTTTGTTTAATTGAACAATTTCTTTAAGAAAGGAAAAGTTTTACATATTCCCTTATCTAATTTAATGCTTGGAACAATTCTGTAAGTTAGATTTTATTATTCTTATAGATGAATGTAATAGGTTTAAAGAGGTTAAGCAATTGTATATTACATTGAAAGTAACTGTCAGATAATGATTTTAAGCCCAGATCTGGTTGACCCCAAAGGCCAGGCTATTAAACCAGTTCATTATAGTACTATCTTCAATATTTTTCCATGAATTCTGGAAGTTGTTTGACCAAAGGCAATGAATTCTCCCTTCTCTCCCTCTCTTTTGTTTTCTACTGCCTCTTCCTTTTTTCCATTCACTGTCTTTCTTTTCTTTTTTTATTGTTTTTCAAGTACAATCATCTCCATTTTCCCCTAACCACCCCCACCCACCCCAGCCATCCCTGCCTCCCACCCTCGATCCTACCCCCCTTTGGCTTTGTCCATGGGTCTTTTATACACGTTCCTCGATGACCCTTCCCCTATTTTTCCCCATTATCCCTCTCCTTCCTCCTCTCTGGTTACTGTCAGAGGGGAGACAGTATTTGTTCTTTATTTCAATGACTCTGGTTCTATTTTGCTTACTTGTTGTTTTGTTGATTAGGTTCCACTTACAAGTGAGATCATATGGTATTTGTCTTTCATTGCCTAGCTTATTTCACTTAGCATAATGCTCTCCAGATACATCCATGCTGTCACAAAGGGTAGGAGCTCCTTCTTTCTTTCTGCTGTGTAGTATTCCATTGTGTAAATTTACCATAGTTTTTTTATCCACTCACTTACTGATGGGCACTTAGGTTGCTTCCAGCACTTGGCTATTGTAAATTGTGCTGCTATGAACATTGGGGTGCATAGGTTCTTTTGAATTGGTGTTTCAGGATTCATTCACCTACTTTAAAAAAATTGAGATGTAGTTAACATTTAACATTATAATAGTTTCAGGTGTATGATATAACAAAACAATATTTACATAAATTGCAAAATGATCACTGAAGTAAACCTAGCTAACATCCATCACTAAAGAGAGTTAACAATTCTTTTTCTTGTAATGAGATCTTTTAAGGTCTATTCTCTTAGCAACTTTCAAAGACACAATATACATGTCGATACCTATAGCTTTGTTTATTTCACCAGCAGTACAGCATTCCAGTGTAGAATACAGCAGTTTACTTTCAGAGTCTCATGTTGGTGAATATTTAGATTGATCACGTTTTGTTTTGTTAATAAATATTAATGCTTCAGTGAGTAAGCTTGTTCATATTGTCTGCGTACTGTATGAGAGTTTCATAAGCATCTTTACCACATGTGAAATTTCTGGTATTATTTAGGTACATCCACTGGATGTTACCACATTACTCTCTAAAGGTGGTGCAACAATTAACATTCCAACTAGTGAAGCTTGAAAGTTTATATATTTTATCCTTTGTCAACATTTGAAATTATCAGGTATTAATTATCTTGTCAGTATGATGAGTGCTCAAAAAGTATTTGCTGGTTGTTTTAACTTATATTTTCTTAAGAAAATTTGAGTATGATTTTATATGTTTATCAATCATTAGAATTCCCTTTTCTGTGAATTAGGAATTTTCCCATTTCTTTTTCTATTTATTCCTATTAAAAAAACTTAAATTATATTATTTATGTATTCTGAATATTAATTCTATCTCTGTTAAAGCGTTCTCTTTCAGACTTTTGAATTTTCAGTTTTTTAATGGTAATTGCTATTATACATTTTCTATTATATAATAAAATTACACCTACTTCTATATATTATTCTGATATGTATTACAGGTATATATATAAAAATAGTCTTATTTACATTTTCTTTATTTTATGATCTTGGATTTTGTGTTTGACTTAAAAATATCTTTTTACCCTGAGACCCTAAATATGTGCTATATGTTATTCTAAACATTTTTTTAAAGTGTCTTTTAATTTGTGGGTCTTTTATACAATTGTAATTTATGTTTATGTTTGCGATGAGGCACATATTCAATTTTCTTGTAAAAGAACCCAAATGTCTCACTCCACTTTCTAAACTGACTTGACTTTTTTCCCATTGTCCTCCGTCTCCTTCCCTCTGCCCCATCAGCTTCTCTTCCAAATCCAAATGATGAGCATGACACTTGGACCCACATTTCATGAAAAGGATTCTCTAGATTCTAAAATTAATAGTTTTCTTATTTTACCCTGGACAAAGATCAATTGGTCCTGAAGAGAGGATATCATACTCCAATCTGAGATATAATTCCTTGTAGGTAATTAGTAAAGTCATTTAATCTCTCTAGGGGATCAGTTTCTTAACCTTTAGATATGGCGGCTAAACTGGTTGAGTTTTACTTTCAATTTACTTTTATCGAAGATTGGTATATCAAGTTCAAGTACCGAAAGAGAATGGGGTCTTCGCTCAATGGTATTTCATCTATTAGAAACTTTCCAAAATTACCTGCCTGTAATTTCTGACACCCTGTGAGAGATGAGTTGATGTGGTGCCCCAAATCTCTTTCCTCCATTCCCCCCTTGGTTCTTTTATCCCCTTGGTTCTTTTAGGACTTTTCTCCCTTTAAAGTAGTAGGTGTTCTTAGCCATGGCTGGTACAAAATCAACTGGACAACTTTTTAAAATATCTGTTAACTGGACTACACCCACCCAAACTAAACTTAGATCATAGGATAAGTGGAAGAGGGGTATAAAGTTTGGGCTTTTTGTTGTTCTTAGCAAAACTCAGCAAAATAAAATTCCACTTTATTGTTGGACAACACTGTTTCACACATACATGAAACAGTCCAATCAATAAACAAATAAACAAATAGCAACTTCATAGACAAAAAAAGATAAGAAAATAAACCCTTTTATCTCATTCTTTGGCCTTTACAACCACCTCATACAAACCGACTACCTATATTCCATCTAAGTACATAGACAAAAAAGTTACTGGAATGAGTGGCATAAGATTATTTTGTTGTTGTTTTGGCTTTATTTTAACAAGGCATTTTTTTCTCCTTTGAGGTTATAACAAACATGGTTATACCCCAGGTAAAGTTAGAAGTAGCACAGAAAATGCTCCAAAATCTGGTTTGGTCATCCCAAGGTCATTACAGATGGCTGGCCCCTAGCAAGATGCAGAAAAATGTAAAATGTAAATTAAAAATGCGTATTTCCTTTTTAAAGTACTTTTAAGAAAAAAAGCAGGGCCTTGGAAGTCTTGTTTTTTTGTTCCTCCCCTGTTGCAAATTGATGCTGTGGTTTGTGTGTGTCGCGGAGAGCGTGTGTCCTCTGCGGGGTGGTGCTGCAGCTACCACCCAGGCGGGACTCCCTTTTTGCTCATAGCTAGCTCAGCCTCCTCATCTTCATCTGCATCCTCTATCTCACCATCAACTCTGTCCCCCTCCTCCTTCCTCTTTACCCTCTCTTTCCTCTTCTTCATCTCCCTCATTGTCAACCTCCCGTTCCCCATTTCCTCATTACCATTCCTCTTAGCAAGTGCGTCTCTTCCATTCTCTGCTTCCTTCACAACTTCCTTCTTCTCAAATCCTTGGTGGTGATCTTGGAGCTGGTGTCCACCACTGACTCTAACAAGGCGGGACACAGGGGTGATGATACAAAGCAGAGGATTAAAAAAAAAAAAAAAAAGGAAAGAGTTCACGGTCACCGGGTGAAAAATTGCTGAAGTTCGCGAAGTTGTAGGAGGTGCTCAGCTGAGGGAGGTAGGTGGCTGCACTGCAGGCAAACCTGAAACCTAACGATGCAAGGCAAAGATGGCTTTTGGGAGCTGCCAATCTGTTTTTTGTTTGTTGGTTGGTTGGTTGGTTTTTATCCAACTAATTCTGATGCACAAAGAAAATTGAAAAGCATTTATTTACAAAGCTGTGATTTATTCCCCTGTTCTCTGTGTTGACTTTCTGAAAAATTAGGAAATGAAAATGCTGAGCCAATTTGCAGCACCAATCTCCCCCCCCCCAAAGTGGTTCACAGTTTATGAATCTGCACATTTTGTTAAAAAACTACTCTTTTTATTTACACTAAGTAGTGCAAATTTTATGTTTCTAACCTCATGTTTCTTTTTTGCTATTATTTTCTATTGAAATAGACAGGAATTCTCTTGATTTTCTGTAAAAGACTTCATGGTTTATGTGCTCTAGTCTCCACACAGATGTTCGAATGTTTGCATGCTGTAGGAGAGAAAAAACGGTTTCCCTCTCCCCTTCTGGGCTCTTGGATGCCATGCCTATAATTTAATAAAACACAGGTTTATAGGAAAACAAACAAAAATTATTAACACATATATCTCATGTATACATTGGAAACACCCGAGGAAAAATAAATAACTCCTAAGGTGGCTTAGAATTCAAGATTAAATACTAACTTCACAGGGAAAGGGGCAGGGATGGAGCTCTCTTAGTGCAGAATAAGTGATGTTTAGGAAAATAAATGGGCAATTAGAAGAATAGATGGGAGATAGGATAGTTTGTGACAAAGGTTGGGCGCAGTGTTGATTTTGGGTTCTTCTCCTGGGATCAGAGTCCGTCCTTCCTGGTTGATGAAGCTCTTTGTGTAGGAGGTTTATGACAGCTGAGTTGCTTTTTCAAAGATCTGCCTTTAGGCAGGTGAAGAAAGTTCAGAGAAAGCCTCTCCTTGCATTTGTTGTTTTCAAGAGCCTGCAACTCAAAATAATTAATGTAACAAAGTGACGTATTTTGGACGACATCCTCAGTGCCTACAGACATATTTGGTTCTGGCATGTTCTGCTGTCCTTCAGTACCAATCACAAACATACTTCTAGATGACATTTTTGAAACATCGCAACACACTGAGCTTCTACACTCATATTTTTCCAATTTACAAAACACTCCACAGATGTCTTAGGTTCTTACCCTATTACAAATGTCAAGTGATTTTCAGTTTATGCTGTTTGAAGAATAATTTGAAATGACTTTTTTTTTTGCTTTTTAAACTGCCTTGTTAATTTTACATCATGAAAATATATTTTTTTTCTGAAAACTGGGTAAATCGCCATGCTGGACAGAAAGGTTTATACTAAGACAAAACAATATTTAATTAAGAACTAGAAAGAGAAAACACCAAGAGTAAACCATAAAACTAAACATTTGATGAGCAGAGGCCACATTATTAAACTCAGGGGAGACCTTAGGATTCAAGGTATAAAGCAAACATCGTAATGATGATCAGGGTCAGGCATTTGGAAGTGCATATGATGTTTTATTTCCTGCTCCTTAGCCTTTCTCCTGATTTTAATTTTCTGTACTGCAATTTTTTTTCTAAATTTGCTCCCACTTCACTGTGATCAATGGGCCAATTTGTGGACAAATTGCCTAACCTAGCCCAGCCTAACATTTCCTCTAGGCTTCTGGGCTTTGTCCCCTCGCAAACAGTGTGGTTTCTCTCCATTATGCACAGGGGCCTAGGTCCCTCCGTTCTTCTGTTGGGCCTTCTGCATATTGAGATTATTTTACTTCTTTTTCCTGTTTGGATGCCATGGATCCTGAATCTATTCTTGCTGTTGCCTCCTCATCCGGATTCTCAATCCTCCCAGTGAATGCACTGCTGCAACCGTGGGATCCGCAGACCTGCTCCCTTTCCACTTTCACCTCCTACTCTTGGGGCCACTCCTAGCCACAGAACAAAAACAGAGAAGGGAGCAAGCAACAGCCAGATCTGAAATGACTTCTGATGAAAGTGAAAGAATTAAAGTGCCAAAGCAGGACTGTATTTGAACATCAAAAAGACAGAAATCATGACTACACAAGAGATATACAACTTTGAGGTAGACAATGAAGACATCCAAATTGTTAAACATTTTGCTTACCTTGGTACAGTCATCAATTCAAATGGAAACTACAGTCAAGAAATCAAGAGAAGCCTGAGACTTGAATGGGCAGCAATGGAAGACTTAAGAAAGAACATCAAAAGCAAAGACGTGTCATTAGAGACCAAGGCTATGATCATCCACACACTCGTATTTCCAATAAATATGTAAGGATGTGAAGTTAGACAGTGAAGAGGGTTGATAGAAAAAAAAAAAGAATCATTTGAACTATTGTGTTGAAGGTGGGCTCTATGGCTATCTTAGACCTCCAGAAAGATAAACAAGTGTAGCCTACAGCAAATTAAGCCTGAAACACCACTGGAGGCAAAAATGACAAAACTGAAGCTATTCTACTTTGTGTACATCTTGAAAAGGCAAGGTTTTGGGAAAAGACAATAATGCTGGGAAAACTAGAAGGCATCAGGAAAGGAGGATGACCAGTATAAGATGTACTGACTCCATAAGACAAACAATAGGTGTGAGTCTACTGCTAAGCAAGATGGTTGGGGACAGGACATTGTAGATGTCACTCATTCATAGAGACCCCAGAAGTTAGAGCAGACTGAACAGCACTTAGCTTTACCTGGGTGGAAATAATTATTCTAGAGAAGAGAGATTGGAGAGAAGACTACTTGTTTTTCTCTCCATCAGTTTTCTCCTTGACCTTTAAATTATGATTTGAGAGGCCATCCTCTCAAGAGAGTTGGAGAGCTTACTTTGTGGGGTAATCAAGTATCAGAAGAGTCTGAGCATAATGTCAAGGTTCTGAGTGCTTCTGAGGTCACAGAAAGGAGCAAATATGCCCAGGGATAGCGCTGAGCTAGCAGCAGGAGCCTCAACATAATCAGGGAGCAGAAGGTGAGAGGCAAGTTCCCCATATTTGATATGTGAATCAGTGCCTTATATTTTTTAAATTACTTGTTCATATCAGAGGGATACTTCATTGTTGCAGTGGTACATGGTTTGCCATGTTTGTTCATCTTGCTGTCTCTGGTGAGTGTAATGAAACACAAAATAATTACGTGGCTTCTGATCATTAATCCTACCTCTTGACTCATCAATAATTCTCTATTTCCATCTCTTGTTGAAAATTGCCAAAGACAATGTTTAAGGAAAAATCCAAGTGGAAAAGGGCACAGAGTTTACAGTTCAAACGAGGCACCTTCTGGGTGGGTTTGACTGCCTCTCCTTCCTATCCTTGCTGCTCCACCAGAAACGTGGCAGGTGGTTAGGGGCTCCTCATCTTGCGTTCTGTCTCATAGCCGGCTGTCTATTTGGCTCTTCCTTCTGTTCAGTCAGAATTATCAGCAGAGACAATGGTCGAACAGATGCTGATATCCATCCTGGATCAGCCTATGTTGATTTTATGCTTATTAGTCTGAACTAGTCACAGCCAGCTGGTTGCTGTTTGCCTTGACTGAGCAGTAGAAATATACACAACTGCACTGGACCCTTGTGTACATATACACCCAGGTGCTGGCTGCCGTAATAATTTCTCCTGTAGAAAGAGGAGTCATTTTTGATTACTGATGTTTCGGGGAGGTTTTTTTTAGTTTTTTGTTTTTGTTTTTTATTCTTGGGATAGACACAGAGCAGGAAGAAAGGACCCAGTTTACTTAGACAGATATATTAAGAAGAGTCCCAGTATTTTACTCTGCAGTAACTGGAGGAAAAAGAGCTAAAGTTTAACCTTGCTTATTGGTTTCCTCCTAATAGCAGTGGGAAATCAGTACAGATTTTTAAAGACCCATAAGCAAGCTGCCTTTAAGGCATAACAGATGAAATGTTTCCTGGGCAGCAGGTATCACACTGGCTAGTGCTTCAATATTCACAACTTATTCCTTTACGGGTCCCAGGAGTGAAATGTTCTCAACTGGCCAGTAAGCACTGGGACTTGCTGTGACCTGCTCCACTTCAGAACGAGGAGCTGCCTGAAGGCTTTTAGCCATTGTCCTACCTAATAGTAAAAGGAAATGGGAAGTCCTTTTCAGAACTGCACTTTAACTTTTCTGGTCTAGCTGATGGTCTTGCTTTGATTTATAAAATACTTAAACTTGTTTTAAGGTTTAAAATAGTTTACTTGACCTATAATATAATCTTTTCTTTCCTCTGCTGCTGTCTGGTATTAGCAATTTTTCTAATACCACCTTCCCTAATTTGCTTACCCATTCTTTCTTTTACCCCTTTTTGTTGAATAAACAATAGTATTTTGTAAGGTAAGTACATGTAATTATTCTCCTCACTCTCATATTTCCATGAAATCATATTAAAAAGGAAATTGCAGTGGCTGAACATATGACTTGTTTATTAGGCCTGTCCCAAGATTGCTATTAGATATACCCTAGACAGATGGAATAATATTTGCTTTCAGTTATATTTTAGGAAAAAATGTGAGATAGATATTATAAAGTATTAAAACATCTTCGTTCTACATTTTAATGAATGATTGGATAAAGATACAGTTATGCTTATCAATGTGTGTGCCATATATAAATACATATAAAGAACAACAAATATGTTTGATGTCAGAATTAAAACTTGAAACTAGGTCAACAGACTAGGATGATAAACTCAAAATAATAATTAAAAATGTGATAAATATAAATGTAAAATTTCTTAGATTCAGAAAAACAACAGTTGCTTAATTTTAGTATCAGAACTCTTTTGAATTAAGAGGATTTTAGATTAAAAATAACAAATGTGTATTAAGAGTGGACCACTTCCAATTTCTTTACCCAAGGCAGACATTTCTGATGATCATCACTCTTTTCCACGGATTCAGGATGAAAGTTTAGATCTTGTTCAACAGGATGACTCGCAACTGATTAGAGTGGGCACTGGGGTTAAAACACTGACCTGCAGGTTTTAGACTCAGGGCCTGGCCCTGGCCACACAAGGACTAGAAGGTTAAGCTGTGTTACCTTAGAAAAATTGTCTCCCCTCTCCAGCCCTGGTATTATTTCCCCACTTGTAAAAATGGTATTTGAACCATTTAATTCCCAAAATATTTTTAACTCTGATACTCTATTCTATATTTTTTGATAAAATCAGAATATAAATGTCATGCTCTGGATTTAAAATAATCAATGCAATTTTAAACTGAATTAGATCAAAGGAAACAAGATTTCTAATATAAAAGGATAAGTGTGTATATAACTGGATTTTTATATAATTTCCTAAATGTTATATTTGAAGAATGATATCAGTGAGTTAGAGTTATACAGAAAAGAGAAACTAGATGATAAAGAATTTGAAAAAAATGACATATGAAGAAACTGGGTATGATTCTTCCCATACACACAAAAAATGAGTGGGTATAAGTACCATTGTCTAATTATGAATAACTAGTAAGTAAAACAGGCACTAAATCTCTTCCTTTTATTTTTTATTTCTTTTTTAAGATCTTGTTTATTTATTTATTTTTAGAGCTAAAAGAAGGGAGGGATAAAGAGGGAGAGAAACATCAATGTGTGGTTGCCTCTTGCACGCCCCCTTCTGGGGACCTGGCCCGCAACCCAGGCATGTGTCCTGACTGGGAATCAAATCAGAGACATTTGGGTTTGCAGACCAGCACTCAATCCACTGAGCCACACCAGCCAGGGTATAAATTTCTTCCTTTTAAAATATAAATTGGACCAAAGTTTCAGGCAGGCAGGTTTAATTCAATATATGGAATAATTTCCCATATTAAAAACTATGCTGCAAAGGATCAGACAATCCTTCGAGCTCTCAAGGTGCACTCCTGATAATGGCTAAAGATTTTGGAGATTTCACTGGGAGTCAGGCACTGTCCTAAGTGCCTTAGTCATGTAACACTTTTATTGACCCAGTTGGTATGTGCCCTTATGATCTCTGCTTTTAAAATGAGGACATGGTGGGCCACAGAAACTGAGTAATTTGTCAAGTATTGCAAATGTAAATTTAGTAGATTGTCCAAGTTTGTCCAGGGTGGAAAAGGTGGGACTAGCCACAAAGCCTCAGTCCCGAGCCTCGATTGTTAACTGTTATTCTTTACTGTTCACACTAAAAGCGTGATTCTCATCTTCCAAAGCTATTTAAGAAGAACATGGGAAACTTGAAGTGTAAAATATCTAAAGCCCCTTCCCACTCTATGCCGAATACTGAATTGGAATTGTCCCTATTTATCTCTTGAGTTCACGTAAATTTAGAGACTTCAAAGGCTATTTAAAATTTAAAGACTTTTACCCTACTTTCCTGATAATATACTTTGTTTTATTTGTATAGTTTCTAAAAATCATGTGAAAATATAAATAGTGGCAATGTTAATCATATGTGGGTAAAATTATTTAATATTATCTGATTGTATACATTTTTCTCCTGTTTGATGACTTGGTATACTATTAGCTAGGGAATTCAAGCTTAGGAAGATATGAAGTATAATAAAAAGAAAGTAAAAATATTTTTAAAAATATCCCTGCCTTTTTGAAGAAGTCTAACACTTAACCTCCCTTTCAAGTACGAAAACAATGAAGCCATCTGTGTTGCTGCACGGCACTTAAACTAGTCTCAATAACTTCTACTGAATTCGTACTTACTTTTTTATTGCTCATACTCAGTAGCTAAAGCTCTTAATGATAACCTGTAAAGCTTACAGGAAATGAAACTCATGAAGACAGGGAGATTCTAGTTCTAATGAAAGGCATGGACATGCTGGTTTTTCCATGTAAAAATCTAGCCCATCACTCTTTTTAGATACTTAGCCCTTCATTACTTCATCTAAATTGTCTGGGACTTTCATGATGTAGCAGTTCAAGACTTGGGAAAGCTGACCAGGAACTTCTGGTCTTCATATAGGCTCTGCCCAAGGAAATGAAATTGTATTTACCAATTTCTTCCTCTGCATCTTTTAGAATTATATGTACCTTATTTTATATACAATTAAATCAATATCAATATTAAGTAAGGTTATTATACCTACAATTTAGTAGATAATCCAGAGAATGATAGAGACTGTGACTCTGTAATCGGATTGAGCCTGTCAATACAGGTGCTGTAATTCTATTTTCCAACCCTTTTATCCCTCCTGGATCATCACTAAGCCTCAATGACCTCTGTGGATAAAGCTGGGACCCAGAGCATCATTCACCAAGCTGCTTTATCTGCTGCTACTCAGACACACAGGAGTAGTTCTCTGGCATCTTTCCAATAGAAGTTAAGCCTACGTTATATTATGCTATTTATTTATTTTTTGGATGTTGTCCTTGCTTTGTGGTTGTCTTTTATTCTTTTTTCCCTGATTTTTTAACTTCTTATGGGCACACATCTCTTGACTTTTACATCTATTTTACATCAGCCAGGTGTCCTTTGCTCACAAATTAAAGTGTAATACTTATTATTTGTACTATGTATACCTTACCAGCATTTCCTCTCCTAGCAATTGATCAATAAAAGGTGAAGGATATGTGGTTTCTCCTCAGTCAAAATAACATTAACCTTGGTTGATATATGAGCTTTGATGATAACATTGGCCTGCAAGATTGCTGAGAGAAATAAGTGGTGAAACAACATAAAAGAATGATGTTCGAGTAAACGAATGTTATAACTTATATTGTGTATAAAGAAAGACATGTTTATAATTGGAAAAATAGCTAAAATAATTGTTTCTCTGAGAGATTCATACTTTATATGCTGAAATTAAACACTTGAATCCTTGAAGTCAAGGATTATGTTAGTTGTGGCTGAGTCCCTCCCTCCTAGGCCATCCATAGTGATTGGTGTCTCATAAGCACTCATTAAGTCAGTAGAATGGAAAACTAAATGAGTGTGTAAGGCACAAAAGTCACAGAATGGCTATTCTTAGGCCCAGCTGGTAGCCACATCAGTCATTGTACCTGGAGAATGATAGAACCAGTCAGGAAACACATGATATGTGATTTTAGTCAGCCTTCCTGATGCCAGTTTATAGTACATTTTACTATATATTTTTAAAAGCCTTTGTTTACCGTACTTCTTATACAAGTGTGTTTGCACAGCAAGAAAATGTGTGCCCTTAGTTAGCTAGCTATGTAGTCTCATTTACCATTCTTCGTTATTATTCCTGTGTCTCAAAAGTGCCCTGGAATACACTCGATTAGATGATCTTTAATATAATTTGAGTACCGAATATCTGGTAATTTTATGATGTAAGGTTTTCCTGTGGACAAGATAAAATGCAATGTTTATGAAAGGGTTGAGAATCCCAGTCATATAAAATCATGGGAATTCAGATCTTCCCTAGATTTTAGTGCCTGTCGCGTTCAAATCCTTTACTCGTTGAGTTAGGTTCCTGTGGACTCAGTACAGCGCTGGAGAGCTACCGAGTGAGACAGTGGTAGAACTTCATTTTTATAGTACTGGGATTGCTATTATTATCTTTAATTAGCTTTGGTCTTCCCACAGGAATTCCACTGACTGTTATAATTTTATTTCAGAACACTCTCCTAGGTTATGTTTTTATGGTCGGTTTGTTTGTGTGTATATTTATTTATTTTTTACATCAGCCAGAAAGATCTTGCACTGGTTCAAAGTAGCCAGTAAGTCTGTGTTTAGTAACTGCTGGCTCAGGTGATAGCCGTGGCGCGTCAGGACTGGGGTTTAGTAAATCTCCTAAGGTTTGACATCTCTACTGTTCTTTCAAGGTTTCTTTTACTAGCACCCAATTGCCTGCTAACATCAAGGTTGCCCCAATCCATGTTTGTGTGGCAGTGTTAATTTTTCAACATATTAACCCCGTTTCATACTAAATTTCTAGCAGCTAATAGGGAGATGTTACAGTAAAAGCTGATTGTGGCCCTGGATAGGCACACATCTTAATTACCCATTACCATTCTCTTTGACCCTTCGATCAGGCAGCTGGAAGCAGTCAGTAATCTCCGCTCTAGATTCATTCTGGAGCTTTCAGAGCCCTAAGAAAAAGTGGGAAATGGTTAGTTGCTTACAAAAAAGAGAACCTCTGGGGAATATTTGATGTGTTGCTAATTTATTTCCCTAGTGAGTGAAATAACAGATTCTTTTGTGTATTAAATCTCTTCATGCCCAATATTTTCTTAAATTTTCTTGGGTTTTAACCCTCAGCAACTTAAAATTATTCTTCTCTTCCATACAGATTTTTATTTGTGTCTTTCAGGATTTTTGGTGTGTTCCTTTCCTTCTTTGTTTTTAGACAATCTTAATCTCATTTTCTGAGCAAATTTTTCTCTCAATTTTAGTATTATTTGTATTATTTTCTATTTAATTTTTCTATTTTCAGTTTTTTGATGAGACAGATTGGATGTGCTTCTTTCCTTATACATCCTTCTAAATGTTGGAATTGGTACCTAACACCTAATACCATATCCTTTAGGATCCAAGATCTAGAATTTCAACGTCAGAATCTAATTTGCAATCTGTGGTGGGAGACCATTGTTGTTGCCAAATATTTGTTCAGGCCATAATTTTTTTTTTTAACAATTACATATTTACTTTAGGTCTGCAAGTGTACTCCTTAAATTATATTCATTGAGAAAATTGTGAGTGAATATGAAAGTGAAACTAAAATATTTCTGAGGATGTATTTGAGGGTAAAGAATTGAGTCTTAGCAAATAGAAAGTACCACACATCCCCCCCCCACTACTAGCTTCCAAAGGTTTCCCACCTTCTTCTTTTTCACACCCATTTCACTTCATTTTCTTTTAGAGCTTTCTCAGTTCTTTTCTTAGTTCTCTAAGTCTTGCCCCCACCCAGCTCCAGATATCTGGGGAGTAGAAACACCCTTTTAGTGATTCAGGGAGAGATACATATAAAATGCATATTGTTTTGTAAAATACATTATAGGCTGCTGGAAATTGTATCAGGGACTAAATAATTAAAATTCACCTGGAAAAGTTTGGAGCCACTGGAAATTTTAAAAAATGAAGTGAAAAAGAAGAATTTACAGGAAAGAAGAAAGAAAGCTTATGTATATTGTTGAAGAGATCATTAGCAAGTAAACTGGAAATCCATTCAGTCTAAGCCCAGAATTCTGCTAAATGTAGGCTAGTAAGATGTTACATTAAGAATCTCCTTGTGACTCTTCAAGGAGAACTTGAAAATACTGTATTTATTATATAGTAACTTTACATAAAGCAGCACAGAGGAAAAATTAAAACTGTGTAATCCAGCGAATTTAACACCGTTTTACTAATTTATATTTCATAATAAATGTGGATGCTATTGAGTTGAATCCTATGTTCAAATGAAGACAATAAAGAAATAAAATTAACACGACTTTTCAGCTGTGGGATTTGAGGTGTCTGTGGGGTTTGCCCGATGCTTTGAGACGGTTTCATCACACACTTCTCTCAATAGCCAAACCTTTGAAACCACTGCAAGAACGTTTCTCACTGCTTATTGTTGTTTTTTCATTTGCTTGTTATTTCTCCCAGCCTTTTTTGCATCTGTATAGTATATGTCAGCTTCCACTCCTCCTTCTGAAATACTCTGGAAAATTTGAGGGAAGTCCTGGAAGCAGGGCTGAAAGTAAAACAAAAAACAGTATACTTATGAGCTAGGTGTTGATTTTGTCACTGTCTTTCTCTGTGAACTTTAGTGAGTTTTCCACCTTCCCCTCTACTCATAAAAAAGTTAAGAAAAGCACTCAAAATGGCAGTAATAGCTATTATAAATAAACAATGCATATGAGTAGACTATAAAATATTTGATATTTGCTTAATTTTTCTTTAGGTTATCTCATTACTTACAGTTATGTACTTTATATTTCTATTACATTCTCCAAATATTAGAATGTTACTTGCCTTTGCCTGATCCCACTCAATTTGAAAAGCTATGTATTTTACAACTTTACCATTCCCTTACTTCTCAGTCTTTAGCCTAGCCATTTTTGCTACATTATCTCAGTGCCTTTATTAATTTAAATACACATTTCTATTAAAGTGCATGTTACTGAAGCAGGGTGCAGCCAAGAGGGCCCCAAGAAGGGATTTGTAATGGGGTCCAGAGCTTGGGGTGTCCAGGAAATATTAGAAAAATGTGTGTAGGATGTCCTCACCCCCACAGGCCTGAGCCAGGGGAGTGGGACACATGGAACAGGACCATTCAGAGCTGTTTTGGGTAGCAACAGCTTTGCAGCTAACCCCTGGCAGTCATTTAACTTATCTATAACCTTTAACTGGTTTCATAGATATGTTAAATAGCTGTGGCCCTGCTTTGAGCCAGGGGGATGGGAGCAAATTCCACCCAGGATGGGACTGGGAAGTAACTCCCCCTGGTTACAGGGCCTGCGTGAGAGCTTGGAGATGATTGGCTCCATGCCATGGGGCCACACCTGCCCAGACTTACTATGGCAGCCCAGTAAAGCTGGAAGAATACGGGGATGCTGGCAGGTGTAGCTGACTGTAGGAGGAGTCAGAAATGGGGCTGCAAAGGAAGATGGGCACTGGGATTTAAAGCTAGGCCCGGCAGCCACAGAGAGAAAAAAGACCATGCGGTTCTGAAGTAAATAGGGAGCCACACGGTTCTGGAGTGGATAGAGAGAGTAGACCACGTGGCTCTGAAGTAAATGGGAGAACCATGAGGTTCTGAAGCAAGTAGATAGATAGAGGTCCATGTGGTTCTGAAGTAAAAGAGGAGAGTACCACGAGGTTCTGAGGAGAAAGAAAGAGGGCCAGGATCAGGCAGCTTTGGTGAAGTAAAGAGAGGACCATGCGGTTCTGAAGTGGGGAAAAGGACCACGCAGTTCTGAAGGAGAGTAGAGAGGACCACGTGGTTTTGGGGTGCTTCTTTTTGCCATGCAGCTTAGGCAGCAGGAGAGACTTTGCCGGGAAGAAAAGGGGAGGAAGGACTCTTGCTGGTGGGCCATGAGAAGGTGCCACATACTTTTGGATTAACTGGAGATGCAGCAGCCACACAGCTGATGGTGCCGGGAGCCTGAATCACGGACTTCTACTTCTTTTCCTGAGATACGGTACCCCGGACTGGGCACGGGGAGAGGGAAGGACTGTGCATCTGTGGGTATTCTAGAGGACTTTAGTATCTTATTGAAGACATTAAGCCATTACTCTAAGTCTGTGTAACTTTTAAATAAACAATTCCTTTCCTTTTCACCAGTCTCTGGCATTGACAGACGTCTTTCTTCTGGCGGCGGGCGTTTCGAAACTAGCAGGTGGGCGTGAGGGGGAGGAACCTCCAGAGACAGAAAGGGGGATCCTTTCTGTAATAATTTATCATGAACCACCCCCTGCCCTGCTCTGTAACATTACTATCTGGAGTCTTTACTCACTGGAGACTTGCAAAAAAGACCCTATTACTGGAATTGGTGATGCTAACTATGTTAAAGAAGCAAACTAGAATGCTGCCTATTTGTTTTTCATTGACTGGTCCAGAAAAATCCAGCTGCTTCTCAAAATATTGCTTACTATGTACATCGCCATGGTCAGAACAGTTTAAAACCCCTGGGAGTCTCATCTACGTTGCCAAAAATAAACAATATAGAAAACAAGTAGACCAAAAGTGTATCAGTCATTTAAAAATAGAAACTGTTTAATGCATAGCACATATTCAAAGCTTCATAACCTCAAATACCAGTAGCTAATTGAGCCTATAACATGACTAGACAATAATTTTTTTTAAATTATTTTATTGTTCAATTACAGTTGTCTGCATTTTCTTAGATAATTATTTTTTTTAATCCAGATAGAAAATAAACATCCGGTAACGTGAATAAGCTCTCTAGTAATTAAAGACTTGCAAATTGAAGCAACAAAAAAGTACATTTAAAACCTTTTGAGTTAACAAACATGATACCCGAAGCTAATGAGGCAGGGGTAAAACTATGCATTCGTACCTTAGCTGGTGGCCCTGACAATTGGCACAAAGCTTCTGAAAAGCAGTTTCGTCATTCTGAAGAGCTTGAAAACTGATTCTACACATTGATCTTTTAAATTCATTTTTAAATTAATTAAAAAACACAAAAGCAAAACACAATTGTTATCTCTAAGATGCTATTTGCTGCATTTAAAAAATTAGCAAACAGTGAAAAACAATTTAATGATAAAAGTCTTACAGTTTAATATTAAATATGGAATAAAAAGGGGCAGAGCCCCAAATTGTATGAACATTGTATATGTATGTGGTCAAAGACTAAAAGGGAACAATTTTAAAAAGCCACTCTTCACCTAATATATTGTGATCATTATTTAGTTGGTTTAACTTTCAAATTTCTTTTTATTATATTGTTTTAATAATACTTTATGTAGAGAGACACAATCTTAATGACACATAATTTTATTAAAATTGCAATTTTTCTCAGTGATATAATAAACTTAGCAGGAATATGTTGACAAGAAATGACAATCAAGGTAGCTTGCTTTTATAATTCACAACTGAAAATTGTTTATAAAAAGAATAATTTTAGAAAAAGTATTAAAAGAAACTATTAGTAAATCAAATTCAGACCTCTTCTACTTTAAGACTTGACCTACGACTGAGTAAAGTCAAAGTATTAATCTTTATTGTAGTCATAAAACGATTGAAAATCAGCTTGTTGGTGATGGGGAATTATAACCCCTGCGCCGTTCTTCTGACAGTTTTTCTGTAAATGTTAACTCTGACTAATATGTGACCTGTAGATGAACAGCACATTTATATAGGAATGCTGGAATTACTTTCAAAAGATACAGACTCTGACCTTCAGGCATCCCAGCTCCGGGAGTTCTGCTGACCTTCAACTGTGGAACCAGGATGACATAAAGTCAGGATGATGGAAAGTCAGGATGACATAGAGTCAGGATGACGTGAATCCAGGAGGATGCCCACTGGACGGACCATCACTTGCCTTATTGGAATGGACTGTGCTGTCTGCACATAGAGAACTTCTCATCCCCCTTCCTTGATCTCTTTGTTCTGTTCCCCGCTCCCTCCTTATACATATCTCTGCCTCCACTGAGATGTGGAGATGGGTTTGGAGACAAGAGTCCCCCATCTTCTAGGTGTCCAGCATCTGAATAAAACCACTTTCTTTTATATCAGCATCTTCTTCTTGAGTATTGGCTTTTGTAGCAGCAGGCAGCGGACCTGCTTTTGGTTTCATTGGCAGTATTGAGTTAGCTATATTTCACCGATTAAGTGTCAGTGCATTCTTATATGCCCTCTTTTATCTGTACTTACTTGCAACTTTTTCTTTTAAGTTACTCTTTTAGATTAGTTCAATATCAAAGAATAAATGTGTGATTTTTATGGATATAAATACTGCATATCAACATTTTAAGTATGCTACTTTGTAGTCTAAATATTCCTTTATAATTTCATATACATTTATTTTATTTTTCACTTACTGAATATCCTGTGATAAATGCATTTTAGTTGCTATTTGAATTTCTAGACTTCTTTCCCAATGTGAATTAAATTTCCTTTCTATTTATCCTTCCATACCATTTTAAATTACGAATAAGTTAACCAAGGTGACAGCTTGGAAAAGCTCAGTGTTTCAGGAAGTGCATGCTCATGTTTTTATCAATATCCTTAATACCAGAAAGTGGTTTTGGTGTTCTTAAATGCTTAAATTATGATTGACTGGAATGAAAATGTAAAAACTCAATAATCCCAAGTATGTAATAGTCTGAAGTAAAGATCTCAGAGTCTACTCATGGGAGGCAAAAGTCCTTCCTCCATAACTGCTACCCTTGCAATCACCGTGAGAGTTTTTCCCAACATGCCTGTGAACTGGATTCCACTCATGGGCAGCCTCTTCCCGGTTGTGTCTTAGTGTGAAATGTTTGTAGGCATGAATCCTCATTTTCTATGTACATACTTGAAAACTTTATAACAACAAATATCTCATTCAAGGTCATGAATGAAAGCACAAGTTGTGTTATTTTCAAGCACGTCATTCAATTATAAATGTAATTCACAAAATCCCAGTGAAGTCAGACTAGATGGGTTCATTATTATAGGGCTGCATCTCCACGAGGCCGCATTGCTATGGGAGCTGAGCACTGTCAGGAGTAGTTTTTATCCATTGCTTACTCACAGCTCATGGACTAATCTAAATAGCATTTGAACCTTTAAATGTATTGTTTTCATGTTATTAGTTTGTAAGCGAAACTTAAGTGGCTTAAGAAAGACATAACAAAGAAGAAAAACATATGCTGTAGGATTCCTCAATCTGTCCAACACTTTGTCTAATTCTTAACAAATTCCAAATGTGGCAAATGAATATACTATTTGCCCATCACAATGCTAAAACATAGGCCAATTTAATCTCATTTTAAATTGAAAAAAGTGGAACCCTCTACAATGGCCAGTACACGAGACATGTCAGGAAAACAGATGATTCCATAACTTCCTCCCTACAAAAAATATGTAGAATAACTCCATGTTAAAATTCTCTTCTTTCTCTCTCTCTCCCTGAATACACACAGATACACATATACAAAGAAACAAATATTAATTTCTAAATCCGCTTTGTTACTATTGACAAAATCAGATTTTATGTATTCTTTCTTTGTGTTTATGCATAAAATTTTTGCTTTCAGTAAAATAATAAGTTTCTGGTATCTTCAGGATGGAAGAGAATTTGCACTGGATATTTGTTAAAAACAGCAACACGGATTTGATTTGAGCTATTGCTGTGGGAGAGAGACTTCAACAGAGAACTGAATTCAACTCCTAACACAGCAGGGAGAGCTGGAAATGTATAAGGAATATACAGACTGAGGAGGTCAGAGGATAGAAAATCACTCAGAAGAACTTTAGTAATTTCTCCTGAATTACTTATAGATAGATTGTAACTATAGATACAGATTATAGATATAGATATAGGTAGATATTATTTAGATATAAAGGGGGGAGGTCTGTATAAACAGGGCTCAGCAGGTTAGAAGAAGGCCTAGTGAAGGAGATAAAGACTCCAAAGAACCTGACTAAAGCTTGGTTAAGGAAGGAGGGAGGCTTGTTATCAGATAGCCATATATCTTAATATATATTTAACATATAACATATAATACAAAATATAATGCATACTAATATGTAACATATTTAATATATTAAATATATTATGAATTCAGTGAATTACTGGTATAATATATATTATGTTATATATTAATATGTTATATTATATATAGAACATATATTAATATCCTTAGCATGAGGATATTTTTTCATTGCTTTTTAGAGAGAGGGGAAGGGAGAGAAACATTGACGTGAGAGAGAAGCATCAATTGGTTGTGTCCCATACACACTCAGACCAGGGATGGTATGCAGCCAGCCTGGAGACCAAACCTGCAACCCAGGTATGTGCCTAGGCCAGGAATTGAACCCACAACCTTTAGGTTATGGGACAACTCTCCATCCAACTGAGCCAGACCGGCCAGAACCATTTTTCTATTTTAACAACAGACATTTCTTTTAACAAAAACTCTTCTCTTTCCCAGGAAGAGTTATGTAAGGGCCATCTAAAGTCAATAAACCAAATTTTTCTTCATTGATTTCTAAGTATCCCACAATTATTAAACTTCAACTACACAATTCTAAGCCCAAACACAAGTATTACATGAATTTATGAAGGAATAAATAAATGAGCGAATGACTCTTGCTAACTGTTCCAAGACATAAAAAAGTACATTACACTTTATCTTATTTTTAATCACAGTTTACATCCAGTATTATTTTGTATTAGTTCAGGTGTACATTATAGTGCTTAGACAATCAAATACTTTATAGCATCCCCCCAACATTTCCAGTACCCACCTGGCACCATACGCAGTTATTACAGTATAGTGACTATGTTTCCTATGTTGTACTTTCCATCCCCATTACTGTCTTGTAACTATCAGCTTACAGTTCTTATGCCTTCACTTTTTACACCCAATCCCCCAACCCTGCTCTCTTCTGGCAACCACCAGTCTGTTCTCTGTATCTATAAAGGTCTGTTTCAGTTTTGTTTGTTTATGTATTTTGTTCTTTAGATTCCACTTATAAGTGGAACCTTAGATACTTGTCTTTCTCTGATATATTTTACTTAGCATAATACCCTCTAGGTTCATCCAAACTGTTGCAAATGGTAAGATTTCATTCTTTAAAAATACATACTCTTTAATGAGTTGTTTTCCATTTTTATATATCTTCTCATAATCCTGGAATAGGTTCACTTTAAACTTAATTAAAATGTCCATTTTGTGAATTTTAAAGCCCATTATCATTTTAAATAAGAAGACTTTCCTAAAAATTCTTTTTTTCAGAGATACTCTTGCTTTACTCGGGTGAAATACCTATGTTCGTCCTACATACTTACAAATTTTTCATCTCTTAAATCATTGTGTGTGTTAATTTTTATTTGAAAGTCTTCATGTTTCAAAACACAGTCCTCTCACTTTGTATTGTCTTGTAGTCTTCCAGCTTTGATCTTCTTTCAATTTAGTTTTTACTTTTCTTGCCACCACAACCCTGACAAGAAAATTTTTAAAAAGTATTCCCTCTCTCCTCTCCCTCTCTCTCTCTTTCTCTCTCTCTCTCCCTCCCTCCCTCTCTCTCTCTCTCTCTCTCTCTCTCTCTCTCACACACACACACACACACACACACACACTTATTTATTTTTGGTCACTTTCCCATCACTGTGTGTTTAAGGCTATGGCATCTGAACTCCAGGTCCAAGCTTGGCCAACTTACTTGCCTTGATTAAATAGTTTAACATTTGTATCTCTCTGTTACTCATATGTATAATGGGGATGATAACAGATTGTATTTCATAGAATTTTGGGGAGGTTATTTCATAACAAGTGCTTAAATTAGAGCCTAGCACACTAAATTATTCAAGAAATGATATGTTTGTATTGAACTCTTGGTAAATTATTTTTTCAAAGATTGGGGACTATGTTCAATTGTCCTCATATAATTATTTTACAAATTTGTGCACATAAAACTTTTTTACTAAAAATTGTTTAAAGCAATATTTTTCCACTTCAAATTCATACTCTTCTCTTCCTTTATTCTAACTCAGAAAACCACCTCTGTCTCCCATGGACTTTCCATCATAGTTCTCACAGTGGCTGTTCTAATACTTTCTGAGACTTCTTACACTAGCCAATCACACAATGATATTTTTTACTCTCAGACAATGACCTTGCTTCTCACTTCACTGTCATTAAGTTTATCTTTCTCTTTGAATTATTTATTTTTAAAAAATATTTTATTGATTTTATTTTTAGACAGAGGGGAAGGGAGAGAGAAAGAGAAGAAACATCAATGTGTGGTTGCCTCTCGTGTGCCTCCCACTGGGGAGCTGTCCCACAACTCAGGCATGTGCCCTGACTGGGAATCGAACCACAGCCCTTTGGTTCACAGGCTGGCACTCAATCCACTGAGCCACTCCAGCCAGGGCCCTCTTTGAATTATTTCTACATCAAAATATTATTGACCTACTCACTTCCCTCTTGTTTAATAATAAATTTTCCTCTGTTCTTGCAAGTCTATTGCATGTATCACCTTCTTTAGTTACTCCCTTTCCATCTACAGTCCATGAGACATCTTTTAAACTCACTTGCAGTTTTAAGTTATCCATCCTGGCTTAGTTTTTCTTATTTATTCACAAGTTTTCAGATCCTTGTCTTGAACTTACCCTTTTTTTTTCCATATTACCCCCATTTTCCTTCTATTCCTTAGAAGGAAATCCATTTCCTTCCATTTCCTTCTATTGCTCCCCTGGTTGACTGAAACTGCTCTCTTGGAACTTACAGATGAACAAATCCTCTCCATTCCCAAGTTTCTTAATGTTAATAGTGCAATGTTTTGATCTTTCTTCCTTCTTTCATTTTGCCCCTAAAATCATTTCTTGAAAACCATCCAGGTAGCAGTTTTTATAGTCAGAAAGGTACAATTATCTATAACAAATGATCCCTACCACTCAATGATCCCCTATCTACTAGGTGAGCTCTATGGTTAATTTCACTGTAATCCAAAAGGAAAGTGATTATTTGATTGCAGGTGATGTAAAATAATTTTATTGCCTTGCTGAAATACCTTTATACCTTTTTTTTGATGATTGTTATTTGAGAGCTATAGAAGATGACTGTCCTTTTATTTTGATACCACTTGCAGTGTAACGAAGGTATTTTATCTTAGAAAGTGTTAAGTAGCTCTGCACAATGATTGTTGGTTGCAAGTGCTCAGAGGTGAAGGACACCTTTGAGAATCCACATATGTAGGTGTATTCAAAGCTACGTGGATGCCTTAAGATTTATTTATCTTTGTGTGTGTTGATGCGCCCACACAGGAAACATATATTTGCATTTTAACCCAAGGCCGGGCGAGTTTATTGGAAAGAGCATTGGCTAGAGATTAAAGAGATTATATGTCTAATCCTGACCCTGGAGATCATTAGCTGAACTAAAGGAAATCTCTTAATTAGTCTGGGTTTAAATATACTCATCAAAATAAATTAGCTCAGAACTTGAACATTTTCTCTTCTTTGTTTACATTTGTGTCCTAGATGACCTCAACCATCCACATGGTTTTAAATACCATAATTGCGCTGACTACTTTCAAATATATAATTCCAACACAAGACTTTTTTCTCCCGAAATCCAGTGCTATATATTTAATCTACTCTTAATTGTTGCCTCCAACTGAACATTTTTAGAATTTCAGGATTTTAAGGTCCAAAAATGAACTCCTAATGACTCTGAAGTCTTCCCCCTGTTGGCAGATAACAACCCCAAAAGCATCTGAAGCAATCTATGTCTACTTCATACCTGCCTCCTTCTTTATCCTAACTCGGAATATGGTAGCTCTGTTTACAGGTGTATACACCCAAAACCATAGAGTTCTCCTCTATGCCTTATATACTCTTATACCTAAATGTGATCTGAGAGCACATACTTATTATTTATTTTTAAAATAAATCCAGAATCTGACCTCTTATTACCACTTGCTAAAATCAGAGACAAAGCTGCCATCATCTCTCACCAAAACTTTTGCAACAAAATTCTCTCTGGTTTCCCTAATTCAGTTCTTGCATTCCTCACTAACCAACGTTTATACAAAACAGCTTTAGTGATCCTTTAAGCATTTAGATGTAATCATTATTCTGCTGTATTCAGAATTCAATTATATTCACAATAATAACATAAATCCTAATACACGACTATAAATAATCTGAGCTTTTACCACCTCTTCAGTTGGTCTTTAACCATTCCTGCCTTCATTTGCTTGCACTGGCCTCCTCGCTATCCCGCATACACTCATACACACCCAATGTAGTCCCTGCCCAGCTGAGTGCATTTTTCTGTTTTCCACCTTGATATTCTTTTCCATTTCATTACTGGCTTTTTTCAATCTTCCCCTAGTCTATCCTCAAATACCACTAACACTGAGAATGTTTCCCTAACACGCTCTGGGATGCTATAGCTCCTTATTCTGTTCTGCTTTTCTTTACAATGCTTACCACTATATCTATATCTATACACATATAGACATAGTGATATATGTAAGATACACACAAACTGTTTCCTTAAACTCTTTATCTCCTTATGGACATCAAAGCATTATGGGGACAATATTAGCTCTCTGGTTCTCTGCCATGACAGGAACATAGTAGTACTCAACATGAATAAATAACTCATTACTCAAGGACATCAGAAAGGCCTTCACAAAGAAGGTGGTCTTATACATCAAATTTGTTTTTACCAAATAGAAAGGGGAGCATTATAGGAGGAAGGAATAGCAGACTAGCAATACTCATATTTTGTTCCATATTTAATTTGGAAAAAGAACAAACAATAAAATATTGTAGAAATAGCTACATAGACCAAATAGCATACATTACTAGTAGATTTCTTTTAAGCTTTATGGGGGCAATAGCCATAGGAGGAATACTCTGGGTTTAAGCATAACATGGCTTCAAAGATCTTATTTTTCTTTCTGCTCCAAAGGATAACCAAGATAATCTTCTTCCAGGAGAATAATACCTAGTAAATATGAAAAAAATCCCTTTTTATCATAAAAGTAAGAGTGACTAACAAAGTATTAGGATAGATGTTTATACATGTGGTGAGACAGAGTCATACTTAGCGATTTCAACATGTCTAATTTCCAAGCAGTTCTCAATAATAAATAATATAATGTCTTCCATTTGCAGAGCACTCTATAGTTTTCAAAATATGTTCACATTCATTACCTCATTTTATATTCCAATAGTCTATTACTAGGCATCACAAGTATTGCCACTCTCAGTAGGCTGGTTAAAGGAGCAGTCCTGTGTGTGTGTGTGTTTCAAGGGGAAGCAGTGAATAAATACATTTATCAATGAGAGAATAAAAACTGTGAACGGAGTTGTAAGTGAGATACTGGTAGAAAGCAGATGGACCAAAGGCTATTAGGCTGACCTAATCCTAGAGAAGGTAAAAAGGAAGCTTAATCAGAATTGCCTTTGAAGGTTTTTGGGGTTTTTTTGAATTGGGACTATCTGGCTAAGATTAGAAATGGGTAGGTTATTTATATTATTTCCTTCATGATTGACGTTTTATAATGTTTGAGAATTTTGAGGGAACAGTTATCATTAAAATAAGTTAGAACATGTGCATTACTGTGAGGTCTCTAATGAGAAAATTCTAAGGATGTTTGACATATGTTGGTGCTTGGGGAAGGTCTAAAGTACAACATAACTCACTCTATTGCTCAAGAAAGATCAATGTAAAGGTGATTTAAGTATTGATTACAAAATGGGTGAAAATGTGAGGCAAGTCTGTTTTATTCAGATACTGACAATAAATAAAATAATAGCTGAGATGTTTTGAGCATTTACTATATGCCAGACAATATGCTAAAAATATTATAAATATTTTTTGCAACCAACCTACAGGTAGGCACTGTTATTTTCCCTTCTAAAGGAAACTTAGAAAGATTAAGCAGAGTGTTCAAAGTTGCAGAAACATTTTGTTGCAGAACTGGAATTCAAACAAAAGTCAGTATAAGTAGAAAGTCCAAACTCTTATCTATGACATTATGGAATATCTTGATTGCTGAGGTGGCAGGTAGAATAATGCCTCTGCTTCCCAATAACATCCATGTCCTAATCCCTGGAATATTTATTTTTCTGATAGTTCTAAAAGCTAGAATTCAAAATCAAAGTGTCAGCAGGATTGGTTTTTCTGGAGGCTTCACCTTGGCTTTCAGGTGGTTGCCTGATGCGGATCCCGGCCCTTGGGTTCCGTGTGTTGTAGCAGCAATGGCCAAATTCACACAGACTACAGAAATCCTGTGTAGAAAAAGGGACGGCATGGCCACTCTCTAAGTGAGAGAAGGCGAGAGGGCCAGAGCCTGACCCCTGCCTGGACAGGCTTTTATTGCTTTCCTGGGCACATTACATGGAGGATGATCCTCGTTTACTATGCACAGGTTTTCTGTAGGTGATTACCTTTTACAGGTAACAAGGGAAAGAATGTTGCTAATTACTTCAAAGAGAAGGATGTTACGGATCAAGGGGAAAAGTGGTTGAACTGGTTACACTCCATACTTGGGAGGTTTTGCACAGACTTTAGGAAGTTAAAGATACTCAGTAAACATTGCTGCCTTAATCCAGGGTGAGGGAGTTTTAGCAAAAGCAAGTCTCATAGCAGCCTAGGTACAATGCAGGCCTGATTCCCCACGGGAGAACCTGTCCCTGGGTGTGAGTCCTGTGTGCAAGACCTCACACCCCACTGGCTTTTCCGAGTGGGGGCTGGGCTACATTTCCCATGCGTGGAAGGTTTCCCTATAGTTGCCTTCTCCCTGTATCCTTACATAGTCTTCCCTTTGTGTGTGTGGGTGTACCCCTAGTGTCTCTTTGTATGGCTGAACTTCCTCTCCTTCTAAGGAGACCAGTCAGATTAGATTATGCTCACCCTAATGACCAAAAACTGTAAGAAAAAAAAGCATTATATAGGCATTTCAGGCAGGTAATTGGTAAAACCATAGTGGAGGTTTTATTTGTTTGTTTGTTTGTTTTAAGGGAAAATTTGTGATGTTTATGGTGTTTGAAAGTTTTTTAAATATTATATGTTCTGATCATTCTTTTTTCTTCCTTAATTAATATTTATTTTAATATAATTTGTATTTCTGTGTTTGGTTCCCATAAAGAAGTCACCCTGAACAATAAAAGCTTTAATCACTATAAAACCTGTGTATTCTACTACCTAAGAGACAAGAGGAAAATCATAAAATCATGGGATTTCCCTATATTTAACCCAGAGGCATTTTAAAGGAACAGTGGCAAATAAAAATAACTTGATGTGAATGTGTCACAAATCAGACTTGTTCAATATACTGCTGTCCCCACTTTGGCGCTGCATCTCCATGAGCATCTTCTCCTGGAGGATTCAGAGCAGGTCTCTTAGACCAAGTACCATGGGGTTCTTCTTGGGGTAGAACTTCCTATGCTACTGCAACCCTATTTCATGAAAAAATATATATAGGTCCTACCAAAACTGTCCAAATTCAGCGATTTCTCTTCCCCCTTTTAGACACAGTCTATGTGTTTTTAACAATTGTGGAAAATGCTGCCCTGGCTGGTGTGGCTCAGTGGATTGAGTGCTGGCCTGCACAAAGGGTCACTGGTTCAATTCCCAGTCAGGGCACATGCCTGGGTTGTGGGCCAGGTCCCCTGTTGGAGGTGTGCGAGAGGCAACCACACATTGGTGTTTCTCTCCCTCTCTTTCTCCCTCCCTTCCCATCTCTCTAAAAATAAATAAATAAAATATTTTTAAAAAGGAAATGCAACAAAGAAGTATGTTATTTAATTCAAAATCTAGGCTACTTCTGGAATCTGGCAGGTGATTCCTTTTTTGTTGTTATTTATTTGTTATAGTTAGATGGAATTAAGATGATCATAAAATAATTTCAATCATAAAAAAAGCAAATGTCTCTTCACACAAGCATAAATTTATTGATTTTATTAAATTCAAGAATTCAGAAGAGTGGTAGTGGTTTCTATCTCCTAGGGAAAGGGCATGCTTTTGTAAACTTGTATAACATCATCTGAAAGTGTTTGTCTTTTTAAATATATATTTCTTACTACAGGATTGGATAGGAGAAACACACTTAACATTAGGTTCTTTCACACGCTTCACACAGTATTAACAGAAAAATAAAAAAATTTTTCTTTATTTCAAAGATATGTCAGAGCTATTCAGAATGATTGAGAGTTGGGTGTGGAATTCTATGTGTTAGATGAAAACTAGGCCATAGGGTATTTTTGAGGTCTTGATGAAATCATTTGGTCTGTGTATGTTTACAGGATAAAATCATTAATAGGGTCAAAATGAGAAAAAAATTATCAGGCATTAAGTGATTTAAAGATTATATTCCAAGACACATTTGTTGATTTATTTTACTGTTATTAAATTGCCTTTGAAGAAGAAATAATGCCTTTACAATAATGAGGCACCAAATAACCTAAATTTTGTTAGCAAAGTGCTCTTATTTTGCAGTACTTAAATTTTAAGTGTATAAAAGAATTATTTTTAAAATGTTGAAATTTCTTTGTGTGAGTAATTTGTGCTGCTGAAACGTGCTTGCCGGTCATATTTGCTCACAAACGTGACAGGGGAGTGGTTAAGAGGGCAGGGTCTGGAGCTGGGGTAACTACGTTGGATTCCTGTTTCTGCCGTTTATTACCAAGTCATTTAGCTTCTTCCAGTCTCCATTTTAACATTTGGAAACGAGGACTATGAAACCTATCATATTTCATTATTATCAGTATTAAATGACAAACAAAATATATAAAATATTAGAAGTAGCTGACATAGAGTAAGCACTAATTTCAGTTTTAAAAAAGCATTCAGTTTTTTAACATTCAGTATGATATTGGCTAAGAGTTTGTCATGTACGACCTTTATTATGTACCCATTTCATTGGGTGTTTTAATCATAAATAGATGTTGTATCTTATCAAATGCTTTTTCTGCATCTATTGATAAGATCACATAACTTTTATCCTTTATTCTGTTAAAGTGGTGTGTTGTATTGATGGATTTGCATAGGTTGAACCATCTTTGGGTCCCTGGAATAAACTCCACTTCATCAAGATGTAGTACTTTTTTTTTTCTTTTATTTTTTTTTAATTTTTTATTGTTATTCAATTACAGTTGTGTGCCTTTTCTCCCCATCCCTCCACCCCACCCCAGCCAAACCCCCCTCCCTCCCCCACCTCTACCCTCCCCCTTGATTTTGTCCATGTGTCCTTTATAGTAGTTCCTGTAATCCCCTCTCCTCACTGTCCCCTCCCCACTCCCCCCTGACCATTGTTAGATTGTTCTTAACTTCAATGTCTCTGGTTATATTTTGTTTCCTTTTTTTTTCTATTTATTATGTTCCAGTTAAAGGTGAGATCATATGGTATTTGTCCCTCACCGTCTGGCTTATTTCAGTTAACATAATGCTCTCCAGTTCGTAGTACTTTTTTAATGTGTTGTTGTATTCAGTTTCCTAGTATTTTGTTTAGGATTTTTATGTCTGTATTCATCAGAGATTTGGGTCTGTACCTTTCTTTTTGTGTGTTATCCTTGCCAGGTTTTGGTATCAGGGCTATGTTAGTTTTATAAAATGTGTTAGGAACTGTTGCCTCTTCTTTAATTTTTTGGAAGAGTTTGAGAAGGATAAGTATCAACTTGTCTTTGAATGTTTGGTAGAATTTACTAGTGAAGCCACCTGGTCCTGAACTTTTAGATGGTTGTTTCAATTTTCTCACTGTTGCTTAGTCTGTTTAGATTTTCCAGCTCTTCATTATTTAGTCTAGGAAGGTTATATATCACTAGGAACTTATCCATTTATTCTTGGTCATGGAATTCAGTGGCACATAGTCTTTCATAGTAGTCTAGTATAATCTTTTGTGTATCTGTGCTGTATATGGTAATTTTTCCTCTTTCATTTCTGATTTGGTTTATTCCTCTTTTTTTCTTAGAGAGTCCAGCCAGGGGTTTATTAATTTTATTAATCTTTTCAAAGAACCAGCTCTTTGATGTATTAATTTTTGTGTAGAATTTTTTTCTCTATTTCTTTCAGTTATGCTCTAATTTTTATTATTTCCTTTCTTCTGCTGCTTTTGGGTTTTTTTCCTAGTTCTTTAAGATGTAACGTAAGGTTGTTTACTTGGGATTTCTCTTGTTTCTTGAGATAGGCCTGTAATGATAAAGACTTCCCTCTTATTGCTGCTTTTGTTGCATCTCGGCAGTTCTGATGAGATATTACATAATAGCTACTTTTTTCTTCTCACCTCATTATTCTTTTCTCAATTATATTAAATAAAATTTTATATGCAATTTTGGGGACAATGTGTGCATGATTTAATATTTTGTGAAAGAGTGTGTGCTTCAAAATACCCATTAAATTGAATAATTTCATATAACTAATTTTTAAAATCTATGAAGAAATTATTTTACATTTTTTAAAACATTATTATATTTGAACCCAAGTTCCCCAGTTCTCCAGTTTCTTTCTTTCCTTCTTTCCTTCTTTCTTTCTTTCTTTCTCTCTCTTGCTCTCTCTTTCTCTCTCTTTTCCTTTTTTTTGGTGGGACTTGTCCTACATCTCCCTACATTATTGTTTTAACAAAAATTGCCTCTGTGGCAGAAAGTACAGGCCAAACTCATATCATTTTTTTGGAACAGTAAAGGTAACAATGAGTGAACTTAAATCATGTAAAATGTGCATGGTGAGAAAAAAATGAGGTTATTTTTACATTTGGCACAAAGGTCAGTGATAGGTCAAAAAGATTCCTTCTTTTTCCCCTTGCACCGCTCCTCTCCTGTGTGGTGTCATGGAAGTTAATGGATTTTGAGATGCGAACTGGACTCTTGGGCTGAAGGGAAGGGAAGACAGAGGAAGAACAGAGGGACATATTAAAAATTCAGCATTTTAAATGGATAAATGGAACTCACTTAGAGTAAGAGAGAACTAAGATTCTGTAAAGTGATCCTTAAAGTATCAGATTCTCTCTATGATTTAGACATTATAAATAAATAAACCTTCTTTATATGTAAAGCAATATTAAAAAGTACAATAATTTTAAATATACTTGTATAGATTGATATGTAAATAATCTTATTTTACTTTCATCAAATACATAAAAAATGTTTAAGGGTAAAATTTATAGCCTTTTCAACAATGTTTTTAAATGGATATTAGTTTTTTTATGAAATTTGATTTCTGAAAAATTGATCAAGACTTTACTTTCTGTACTCTACTTATTAGTTATAATTATAATTCTGCTTATGTTTTGGTTATTTACTATACTTTTCTATTGCTTTTGAATACTTCCTTCTTGCTTTTCCATTACAATCGGAGCATCTGATATATAAGAAAATGGATACGAAGATTCTATGTGCAAGGTCACATCACGGATTGGAGAAGGTGAGAGTCTAGGCCCTGTGTGTAGGTCATTAGGCAGCTCTCTTAACCAGGCCACTGACAGATGGAATGTCCACGGCTTATTTTCTTCACAGTTTGTAAATTACTAAGTATTTTTGTTTCCGCTTTAATCTGGATTTGTACCTCATGCTCTGATTAAGATTATTCCAGAAGGTTGATCTGCCAGTGAATAATTACTGTTGAAAGGCTTTTGAAATGCAAAAGCATTTGGAAAATGTGTGTTTAAGATTAAGCTGAATGTTTTCAAATCCTTAAAAAATATGAACTTTCAATTCTTGAATGCTGGTAAGATCAAGTTAAATGCTATCTGTGAAAAAGGGCAGATCAAATTATAGATGCTCTGGATTTCTGAAAGGAATCAGATTTCCAAGGAATTTGTTTTAACAAGCATCTTTTATTATATATTTCTAAAGAATCAAAAAATTGCTAAAAAGAAAAACACAAACTACCAGCAAACCTTTCATTTTAAATTATAACAAGATTATTATATTTTTCTATTAGTCCCTGAATTACAGTTAAGGATCACAGCTGAGCACTGAAGGCCCTGAATACCAAATATTCTCAGTTAACAGGAAGTGCAGTTGGGGCCAAATAATTCTCTATTTTCTTTGGCCTTAAGAGGCACCATAAATGGTCATACAACCCTCAACACTGTCCCACACTGAAATCAGTATGACAGGAGAACTGGAAACAGAAGCCTACAGTCTTTGAGGTATGCAGAAGTCAAAGGAACAGAACAAGGAAGAAGACCTCAAGAGACATATTTGTTTGGGGCTACACTCCTCCTCACACTTGCTATTTAAACTTGCATACATGAATAGTTTTCTTGAGTCAAATACCATGTAAGACAGCTGGGCTCTGTCTTCCCAATTTTCCACCCAATAAGTATATCCATGGACTGAAGGTACCCAAGCAATGGTGGGATAGATTTCTTCCACAGTAGGAGACAGCAATGGGGAGGCCATTTTCCATTATCTACACACAAAAAATCCACACATTTATTCTCAAAAAAAAACCACCCAGGACTTGATGGTTGCCACACAGAGCTATTTTTCTTTTGTGTGAATGACCTAAAGTGTGCTCCCAGTCCAACAAGTGACTTTCATTTTTTTGGTGTAAACTAACACCAAGTCAATATGAACCAGACAAGCAGAAGTGTTAGCAGAGAGATGCTTGATAGCTCAACTGATCGTCACACCAAAAAATTGGTCACAACACCAAGAGAGCTCCAGTGTAAGAGTGGATTACAGCTGGAGAAGAGGCACAACAGAGAATCTTCCTGAGGAGAAGTACTTAGGGAAATCCAAAGTTAAAAGGGGAGACAAAAGCAAGAACACTAGAATTTGAAACTGGTACTCATAGCTAGAGCAAACATTAAACACAGCCCAATTCCTAGCAAGTTTAACAGAAATCCTTACACTAAAGGCCTATTTAGCTCAATTGCTATTACTGAAAAGAAGATATCAGGTGTTCAACAGTAACAAAAAATTATATTAAGTCTAACTCCAGGCCAAAATTCTGTGTATGATATGTTGGGCTCAGCCAAAGGCAATTACAGCTTTGCATGGTGGTTCAGTGGGGGCAAGAGGCTGCCCTGCCCACACAGACTTGGTACACAGCCAGCGATCGCACCTCTCTAGGAAGAGTTGGAGTCAGGTGCTTAGAAACCCCTCCCTGAGTCGTATCTGCATTCCCAGCCCAGACGCCTCCATTGTGAGACCTCCATATTGGGGGCTTTGCTGATGTATTTCCCAGGTGCCTCCTCTGAGACCTCCTTATCACAACACCTTTGCTGAGGCACTATTTTCCCACTCTGAATAACTACTTTTCCACAGTAGCTCTTCCCCTTCCCTTTTTCTTCCTTCCGAGCAACTAGTCTCATAAAAAGGGGCCTTTTGTTCAGAGCTCCTTGACAGTGAGATTATCCCCTACCTGAGCTGCACATCCATTAATCATCCCTCAGCATTGGCCTGTGGGAGAAATTGGAACAAATCATATACAACAGAACAAGAGAAAGATGTTATTAGGAAGAATAACTACAGATCAATATATATAATAATAAGGAATATTATATATATAATAAAGAATCAAAGCAAAATACATGCTGGTAAATATATATATTTATATATTATATATATTCATATATATTTATTAGCATATATTTTTGCTTCCTGAGTATTCCTTTGGAAGTAATCCAAACTTTGGAAGTAATTCTACACTGTGAAAGTAAGTGAATAAAGCTTTAACAAATTTTAAAGAATTGATATCATATAAAATATGTTCTCAGACCACAATGGAACTAAAGATCAACAACAGAAAGATAATTGAAAATTTTCCAATATTTAGACATTAAAAATATGTTATAAATAAATATTTGAGTCAAAGTAATAGCCTCATAATTTAATTAATAAATGTTTTGAATTAAATGAAATTTAAAGGTAACAACAAAATTTATAGCATGAAGCAAAAGCAGTGCCTATAGACAAATTTTTAGCATTAAACTATGTATAAGGAAATAAAAATATCTGAAATTAATAACCTAAGCTTCCACATCATGAACTACAGCAACAAAAGTAGTAAGTTTATCTAAAGGGAGCAGGAAAAAAGTAAAATAACATTTAGAGCAAAAAATAAATAAATACATGAAATTCAAAACAGAAAAACAAGTAAAACAAACAAAACCCAAAGTTTAAAAAATTAAATAAAAATTACAAATGTGTAGCTATACTAACCAAGAATAAATAGAAAATATGTAAGTTAATAAAATCAGAAGTGAATGAGAAATAATTACTAGTGATCTCATGGACATAAAAACTCCATGCTCACCAGTTTGATAATTTAGATAAAATGAATCAATTTCTTATAAGACATAAACTACTAAAACTCAAAAAAAAATATGAATAGGCCTACATCTTTCAGTGAATTTAATCAGTAATTAATAACTGTTCAAAAAATAATAAACCACTAAGCCCATTTCGCAGTACTTTGAAGTCAGACAAATACTGACAGAGGAAACTGTGACAATTCTCTAATGTATCTTCCAGAAAATAGAAGCATCACTTTGAACTTATTCTGTAAAGTCAACATGACTCTTACAACAGAACAAGATAAAGATGTTACGAGGAAGAATAACTACAGATCAATATATTTAATAAGCACAGATGATCAAATCTTAACAGTGTCTAAAAAGACCAAGTGGGCTTATGTCTGCAAGGCTGGTTGGACAGTAGAAAATTAATCAGTGTAAGTACCATATTGTTAGGATAAAGAGAAAAATTATGTAATCATATCAATTGATGAAGACTAAGAATTTGGCAAAATTGATTCCCTATGATAAAAACTGTCAACAACTTAGACACAAAGGTGAGTGTCCTCAAATTTATAGTAAATATCTACAAAAATGTACAACTAACATTGTTCTTAGTTAATGGGAGAAATTGATCACATTTCCCCTAAGATCAGGAATAAGGCAAGGATGTGCTCTCAAGTTCAACATCGCACTCAACTTCCCAGCTATTGCACCAGAATATGGAAGTCAAATGAAACGATGACCACAGCTGGAAGAATTTGCACAACAAAAGAAAGTAGCATTTTATAAAATATATACAGTTACACCTCGGTACTTGTAAGCTTCCAAACTAGTCAAACCTTGTACTTGTTGCATTTTGATGAGAAAATAATATATTTCAGCATCCAGGGCATGCACTGGACTTGTTGCACTTGCCAGAACTTGTGTGAGTCACAATGCTGCCCCACAAAATAAAATGTTTTGTCACTCATATCTTGCTCCGTACTGCTCACTTTTGGCACTCATCACGAGTTCCAGAATGAATTAACAATGAGTACCAAGGTATCACTGTACTTACTAGTTCAAACTAATATAAATAAATGATTGAATACATACATAAGTGGAGGAGAATAGACAAAATCTTGTGTAGAAGAATTCCTCCCAAAATGTAGATACTCCACTCCAAAGGAGTATGAGCTTAAATCCCACTAAAGCATGTATAGCACATAATGACCTCCTTCCCAGGAGCACAGTATGTAAAGGGGCATGCTTGAAAGGGCATTATGAAGAATAATTTTACAAAACCAAGAAACCCTACAACATCTGGGTATTAAGTTCGATATCAACCATGATAAATAATATTAAAAATAAGTATCCATGACATGTTGTAATGAGAACGGCACTTTCTTCCTCCTAAAACACACACCAGCATTTAAGTATATAAGCTACATTAGACAAATCTCAGTTGAGGGACCTACTGCAAAATATCTGACCAGCCCTTCTTACTGACTATGAAGGTCAGCAAAATAACACTCTCACAGCCAAAAGGAAATCAAGGAGACACAAGTAATAAATGTAAGGTGGTATCTGGAATGTGAGCCTAATAAATGTGAGCCTTAGTTTACAACCAGCAGAACACGGTGTTAAAACTAAGGATATATAAACAAAGTACATATAGTCTTTAGTTACTAATAATGTATCAATATTGGTTAATTAACATAACAAATATAGCAATAGGAGATGTTAGTAGTGGAATTTGTGTGATTATTTCTGTGCTATTCTCACAAAATTTCTGAACCTTTCCTACTTTTCTAAAGCAGGACATTTTCTTTAAAGGATCAATAAGAAAATAAAGACAAAAAGATATGGTGTGCATGCCATACCAGCTTTACAGCATGACCCAGAAGTTGCTCACATTATTTCAGCTACTAGTTTATCTTCTGGACTTTTGTCGTTCAGCCTTACATTACTGCGAGTTTAGGATGTGAACCTACTTGAAAATGAGAGCTTTTACTGAAGAAAAAAACAGCAAGAAGAAAGGAGAGAAAAGAAAAGGAGGGAAGGAAAATGGGTTTTGAAGAAATTCTAAGACTGTTCTCAAACCCCATGAGATTACTATTTTGCAGAACAAATTTATGTAAAATGAAAAATCCACACAGAAGGCCAGAATTTTGGAGGATGGAAAATGCTTTAAAAACCTCATGAAAAATGCTCTCAATAAGAGATATGATTAATTACCTAGATTAAAATCTCGAGCATTGCTGTCATGTTTGAGAACGATAAACCTAGGAAATAAAATAGGATTATTTTAGGGTTCAAATGAGGCTAATAGAGAATAGGTAAGCTCTGTTCAGGTCGTCATAGGTAGGGGTGTATTTCTGTGTGGTATGGGAGAAGATATGGACATCAGTGGGGCACAGAACATCAACCCTTAGTGACTAAGTTTGGTCGGGGCACCTGGAATATTTGGAATCGATGACAGAGATTATTCACTGCATCAAGCCTAACTGTAGTAACCGGGATTAGGTAAAATGTATAAATGTTCTCATATATATCTGGATTGAATCTCATAATTCCCTTCTATTGTGTGGCTTTCTTCCCATCTCATACACGCACACATAACACTCATGCCCACACACACATGCACACATGTATTCACTCCTACACACACACACTGCATGCAGGTAAATTTGGAGGAATTATTATGTGGAAACAAGCGCTAAACCTAAACTAATGGTACAGGTAAGTGGCAGCTAAAGACCATGTTATTAACTAGTGCTTTGCTTAGCCAAATAAAGACCAGGTGGAAACTGACTTACAGAACAAAATAAGAAGCCAACTAAGACAAGTGTGGCAGTAGGGTGGTATCAGGCCCTAATGAAGCCATAAAGATCAGTGTGAAGAAGGTAGACATAATTAAGTTCTTCTCTGGGGAAAATGGCTGGGTTGTAGTGGTGTAGAATGGCAGGAAAGAAGCTAATGAGACTCACTACTTCCCACTCCACTCCACCAGAGATTGAAGATTTATTTTTTTTGTAATATTTGGGTTAGCTGTAACATTTCTCTTAAGGAACAAAGTTCATTTGCTTTTTTTAAATGTTAAAAAATAATAACTGAGTAAGAAAAAGATGTAGGCATAGGCATTCTTCCAATTTCTGAGGAGATATGTTCTGACAATATTTTAATATTATTCAATTAAATACATATTGATACTCTTTTTTTTCAGAGTGTACTGAGATTACAGTGATAATAGAAGTCTTGAAATGAGTTGAGCACTCTTTTCTTCATCACCCAGTGCTCATTCAGTTGGTCTCTATAATACTTTCTCCATATTTTTTTCCCACTGATTTTATGGAATAAAGGATTCTTCCTCAGTGTCTCAAATCAATCCAAGTCAGAAGGTGGGTCTTCTAGCCTGACTGTAAGCCTGGATTTCCTGGGATGTAGTTGTCATATGTTTGAATTCTAGAGAGTAAGGAAGGTAAAGTAGAGCATGGTATTATTTCTTATCCTCATTATTAACCTAGAGATTGCAAATTCAAAGGGTAATGTACTTTGTGAATGGGCTTAGTAAAGACAAAATAGTAAGTGCTAATGGTAAAAGACATCCAAATTCAATTTTTTGTTAATGTCAATGTGTCAAATAAACACAATATATTAGAGAATTAAATACAGCACTGAATCCCCATTGTAGTAAATGCATCCTATGGACAGTTTACCTTTATTACACCGAGGACAGGAATGTGATTTGAGGAGGGCGCTTCACTGAAACACTTGAATAGACTCAATCTGCTCCATATGGAAAGTGATGGTGAACATGTTGTTGCAGGAGACGGTGGTGAGAAGGAAAGGGTCAAGGTAACAACAGCTCAGTTGTGTCCAAACATCACTGGCAGAATACAGGCTTCTGAAGTCTGAGACCCAAAGGTCCGATGTAAGACCAGACAGGAGAAGTAGAGAAATGGTCAGGCCTGAGGGATTTTCAACAGCTAGTTGTCAAAGTAGTGCTGAAATCCGTACCTAAGAATGTGTCCTGATTCATAGCATCGTAAGTTAAAGGAAGGCTGTGGACTTAAACCAGGCTGATGATTAGAGAACAAAGAAGAGGAAATTTATTACATTAGAAACCACTTAGGCCACAAATCAATAGGATCCTAACTGGAAAAACAGGTAAACAGAGGAAAGTTTTAAATGATATAGCAAAATAGAGCCCTGATTTTGTCTTTTGTGGTCTCTCCTTTTATAGGTCAGATGCCCAAGAACTTCCAAAGTGCTACAGAATCAGTGAAACAAAATTCTTGCTTGGAGACCATGTTAGCAACCAATTGGATGAAGGCAGAGACAGTCTGGCAACGAGAGTTCTGGCACCCGATTGTCTATGGGACATCTCCCACTGTGGCCGTGGGCTTGCAGCTACCTATTCTTTTGGGAAAATGAAGGCTGGCAGCAAACCATGGAGGAACATTTCTAGAATCTGCAATCAAAATGGAGATGGTGAGAATGTACTTGGAGAGAAAGGCATTGTCCGGGGAGTTTAGGAGACATTTGTGTTAGGGCTACCGTTTCATAAATAATAGTTTTCTCTGATTTTGGGTTAGGTATAGAATTCTGTCTGCTTGCAAAATTTTCCACCAAAGTGGGAATGTTCTTTTTCCCTGCTTCCATAATAGTATGATGTAGAGCAGAATAACATTTATAAAAGAAAATTGGGCTCTATGGAAAAGTAATTATTATGCAAGCCAAGGTTTTAATAGCTATAATATAATTACTATTATTGGGAACTGTATAGAATTCAGTGAGATTATAAGCAGGAGATTTTTATTAGTAGTAACAACCTATGTATTATTTAATATTTTGGGTCATTTTAAATTTTAGCTTAATTTTTTTCTAAAAATGATTGATGGAACTGATTCTGATTTACTTTTCTTGAGACAAAAATATAGCTGAGACATTATCAGTAGACATCATCAAACATTATTATGGGACATTGTATATTCCATTATAGTCTATTGCCATATATCCCAATACTGTAAATCAATTTTTATAAAGACAACTTGTAATCTGAAGGGTGAATACATTAACATATACAACACCCTCTAGCTTCTATTCTTGTACATACTGTTTGATAGAGATTGTTTCACAACTCCTCTCAGTCCAAATTTCATAATTTGCACTCCGTGACTGGAGAGATTGAATCTGTCTGAAGGAAGGCTATTTAAGGATGGTTTTCAGTATGAGTCTAGTTCTAGTTATATTCCCAGGATGAGGGCGACATAGCTGCAGGCCTACAGTGGGAGTGTGGCTGTTTAATTACCATCTCAGCTGCAGTCTCTGATTAGGTAGGTACAGTGACGACAGTTCTGTAAGTCCAGCGTCTTTAGCTTTCTTCTTCTTTGTATAGTCTCTCTCAATTTTCTTTATATGTATGCAAATATGTATCTGGTTATATATATATATACATATATGTGTTGATATACACAAATATGTATATGTGCATGCATGTCTGTATATGTTTGTGTAGAGGAGATTAAGGGATGATTAAATATATTACTGAACAATAAAATGTAATATGACATTTCCTATTCTAAGTGTTATTAATTTTTGGTAATCTGAATTTAAATGGTTAATCGTTTTTTAGGTAAGTAACCTAGTAAAGAATTAAGATTAAGTGGACTGAAGAAAATGCATTCTATTTTATAGAAAATTTGCTTGTTAGACCCTTAAAAATACATATGAATTTTCAAGTTGTGATACCTTAGATGATACTCTCATGCTAGTATTCAAGATTTTTCTCCCTCAGAGTTACTGAAGTATAATGGACAAGTAGAGCTGTAAGATACAGAAGGTGCACAAGATGACAATTTGGTCTATGTATGCACTGTAAAAGGAGTCAGCTCCTCAGGTTAACTTATCCAACTTGACATACTGACCACTTTTAATAAGACCATTTAAGTTCTGCTTTCTTAGCAAATTTCAGTTACACAATACAGTATTGTCAACTACAGTCACTATGTTCTGTATCAGACCCTCAGGCCTTACACATCTTGTATCTGAAAATCTGTGCCCTTTGACCAACCTCTTCCGACTCCGCCGTGCCTTGGCAACAAGAATTTTTCTACTTTGTTTTTGTAGTTGGTATTTATGTATTTGTTTTTTTAGATTCCACATAAAAATTATGCCATACATACTTGTCTTTCTCTGTCTGGCTTATCTTACTCAGCATAACATCCTACAGATCCTTCCATGATGCCACAAAGGATAGGATTTCCTTCTGTTTTAAGGTTAAATAAAATACAAGGAACTCTCTTAAAACACAAAACAAGACAATAAATGTGCTTCAATTCTATAGGAAAAATCTTAGTAAGTTGTAAAATAAGTGTTCTTTAAAAAGAAATACAGAACAATATAGATGAACAAATAAAACAGAAACAGACTCAGACATGGAAAATGGACTGATGCTTGCCACAGGGGAAGGGGGTTGGGGGCTGGGTAAAAAATGTGAAGAGATTGACAAGTACGGATTTGACAGTTACAAAATAGTCATCAGGATATAAAGTGTACCACGGGAAATACAGTCAATAATATAATAACCATGTGTGGTGCCAGGTGGGTACTGGGAAAATCAGGGTGAACACTTTGTAAAGTGCATGATTGTCTAACTACTATCCTGTCCCCTAAAATTAATACAAAATAACATTGAGTGTAAACTATAATTTAAACAGAATTTAATAAATTTTTAAGGATTAAAAGAAGAAATAAAAGAAGTACATTGTGATTTACTAATGCAATCTATGCATACATAAGCATACTTAACATTTCTAGATTCTTATAATTTGTAGTTTTACTTCTTTAAGTTCTCTTTAGGTAACAGGAAAATGTTTTTCAATCATTTTTATATTCTGAATTTTTATGGAAAGTATATGAAATGTTTTAAAAATGTTAATGAACAAAAATATTCATTGAAAACTAGAAGTGTAAGATAATGCCATATTGTATTTCCAGTCTAAAGTAAAGTCAAATGTTTGGGGGGATAAATGGAAGTATCATATGAAAAAACAGTTGAATCTTAGTATGCTCTCACTTTTGCCATTATTAATCATTTGGTTACTTATAATAATTCTTCTGCAACAAAGAACCATGACTTATCTTGAATTAGCATAGAATAAAAAATAGATATTGGGTTGGCCAAAATGTTTTTTTTTTTTTTTCTGTAAGGTGTCTCTAGTAGTGCTTAGATGTCTTTAACTTCGTTTGAAACAATTTTGTTAGATTATATTGTAATATCAGCCTGCATTAATAAAAACATCAAAATTGGTGAATTTTTGTGTAGCCATTTTAATATTGAAGATGGAAGAAAATATGTAACATTTTGGCATATTATGTTTTATTATTCAAGAAAGGTAAAAACACAATTGAAATGCAAAAAAAAAAAAAAAGAATGTTCAGTGTATGGAGAAGGTGCTGTGCTGATGAAATGTGTCAAAATGTCAAAAGTGGTTTGCAAAGGTTCACGCTGGAGATTTCTTGCTGGAGATGGTCCACAGTGGGGTAGATGTATTGAAGTTGATAGCAGACATTGAGACATTAAATTGAGACATTAATTGAAAATAATTAACATTGTACCATATAGGACATAGCTGACATACTCAAAATATCCAAATCAATAAAGCTATTGGTGAAAATTAAAAAATGTGTCTTTTATTTTATGGAAAATACTAAATGGACATTTTGGCCAACCCAATATTTGCATTTATACCATATGTTCTGAGGCAGATTACCCAGTCAGCAGATGGCTACCAACAGTTCCTTCGATTCCTGTCATCAGCAAAGTTTTTTTCCCATATCTTGAATTGTTACTGCCCCATGGCTTATTTTGACTAAGAGAATGAAGCAGAAGTGGTGTTGTGCTAGTTCTAGAACTTGGCCTTTAAGAGGCTTTACATCTTTCATTATTATTGTTTTGGGATCCCATCAAAAAGTGTAAAAGCTATTTCAGGATTACTGAGTGATTAGAGATAATACGCTCCAGCCAGTGTACAGCATTTCAGACCCACAGCAGAGGCGCCATGAGTGGGAGGGAAGCCATTGTGAATGTGTGTCTCACCCACGCTCCCAACTGAAGGCGGCCAGACAGGTGCGCCTTTGCGTCCTCAGCCAGCACCACGTGGCACAGGGTGAGGGTGGGGGATGGAAACCAGTAAGTCAACCAACTCCAAAAATTATAGGAAGTACTAAGAAATAATAATTGATGCTTTAAGCCACTAGATTTTGGATTAATAGTTACACAATAACCGGTAAATGAAACATGGTTTCTTTGAAAATATACATTACTGTCAAATATAAGATTTTTTAAACCAAATAATTATTATTCAAGAACAAAAAGACTGGGCTATCCCATCTCCCTTCCCATTAGTTGAAAATAAGGACAGTTAATAAGAGAACTTTAGTGTGGCTAGTAATTTTTTCAGAGTATTTTCAGCTGCCAAGTACAAAATTCCTTATTTATACTTGTTTAAAGCAATGAAGACATGACTAATGCCCCGTGATAAGAAGTCTAGACATAGACAACCCAGTATTAATATGGTGGCTTAACAATGTCTTCCAATAACTAGGCTCTTTGCATCCTTCTGTGTATCATCCTCAGCAAGATACTCGCTCTATCATTGGTGTAAGATGATTTGCTTCAGTTTCTGGCGTTGCCTTTACATTCAAAGCAAGAAATGTGCTGCTATCTGTATTCTTCTTTTTCAAAGAAAGTAAAATTTCCTAGAAGCAACTCCAATCAAATAGTAGTCATGTGCTCTTTTCCATTTGTCAGACCAGGGCCACAGGACCGTAACTGGCTGGGATGGGAAGCTGGAAAATTCCCTATCTGTCAAAGAAATGCAAGACTGTCACGATTGCTAGACTGGTTTTGCTTTGCCATGTATAGAGGGATGCCAGTGCTCCTCCGAACAAAACTGCATTCCTCCCAAAGAAATAAAGGATGATGGGTAAGCAACCAAAAGTATCTGGCTAATTGGATAAATTCATTCATACTAGTACCACACAATTCTGAGTTCAGAAAAAGATTTCATTTTGTTTTCTTTTTAAATTTATCACAAGTATTGCTTATAAAAATGCTGACAGCAATGACTCCAATTTTGCAGATGAATAAAGAGAAATTTCTTCCTATTATTAATTAATTGAGAGGTACTTTTTAAAATGAAAATAATAGTAAAATTTATATAATTTATTTTTACATATTAAGATTATTTTGATGACTCACAGTAACTGATTTTTTTTACTGAGAAACTAACTTTGCATTTTTCAGATGAATCCAACTCTGTTATTATGCATTGCTTTTTTATATTTTAAAGTACTTGTTAACATTTTGCTTAGAATTTATATATCCACATTTATGAATGAGATGGACCTCTAGTTTTCTGATTATTTAGTATCCTTTTCTGATTTGCAGACTCAGGTTATTATAACGTAGAATAATTTGAAAAGTATTCTTATTTTCCTTTCTCCAGAAATTTTAGTATGTGATTGGATTTGTTTGTTTTATGAATGTTGGCCCTGGCTTGTATTTTTTAAAAATATTTTATTTATTTATTTTTAGACAAAGGGGAAGGGAGGGAGAGAGGGATAGAAACATCAATGTGTGGTTGTCTCTCATGCAGGCTTGGCCCACAACCCAGGCATATGCCCTGACAGGAAACTGAACCGGCAACCCTTTGGTTTGCAGGCCAGCACTCAATCCACTGAGCCACACCAGCCAGGGCAGCCCTGGTTTGTATTAAGGGAATAATTTTTGTCCAGTTTGTTTTGATATGTTATTTACTCTAAAATTGACCCAATATGGGTTACAATTTGTTGAATCAAATATTTTTTTTTCCTTTCTTTCTCTCTTTCTTTCTTTCCCCTTCCTTCCTTCCTTCCTTCCTCCCTCCCTCCCTCCCTCCCTTTCTTCCTTCCTTCTTTCCTTCCTTCCTTCCTTCCTTCCTTCCTTCCTTCCTTCCTTCCTTCCTTCCTTCCTTCCTTCCTTCCTTCCTTCCTTCCTTCTTTCTGTTGAGTCAAATATTTAAGCGAACGTATGCAGTGGTGGTGACTATAACCGCAATCAAGTGTAACTTCATCACCTTCCCGAGTTATCAGTTTCTGCCAGTTTATTATCTCACACTCTTCCCCTGGTAACCAGTGATCTCTGGTTCCTGTATATATTTTTAATATCCTGAATTATACCTGGAATTCTAAGGTATTCCCTCTCCTCTTACTCCCACCCAACCCTGGGCTGACATTAAACAACTCTTCTTCAGTGTTTCCAAATGTTTCCTCATAAAGCTCATGCTCGTGTGGTAGATATTCTCTAACATGGGTCCCAATGATTCCCACCTCCTGCTCTGCACTCCCTGAGCAGTGCGCTGCCCTGATTGCCGTCTCACTTCTAACTAATACAATATTGCATGTGTTGTAGGATGTTTTACATCTCAGGTTGTTAAAGAAAGGATGTGGCTTGCATCTTGCTGTGTTTTCTTGTTCCCTCTCAGATCGCTCCCTCTGGGGAAGCCAAAAGCCATGTACAGACACAGCTATGTAGAAAGGACCACATGAGTGAGCTTGAAAGCAAACTTTTCTGAGACCTGCCAATAGCTATAGGAATGAGCTTGGAGAGGGATCTCAGCCTTGAGGTGATTACAAACACTTTTGTCACAGGTTTGTAAGTGACCCTAAGCCAGAACACTAGAGGTGAGCCACTTCTGGATTTCTGACCCACAGAAGCTGAGAAAGTATGTGTTTGTTGCTTTAGCTGCTAAATTTTAGGGCATATTAGCTTCCTATGGCCTCTGTAACAATTATTACAAACTTGGTAGCTTAAAACAATAGAAATGCATTTTTTTTATACAATTCTGGAGTCTAGAAATCATGTTCACTTGTTAAAAATAAAGATATCAGCCAGGCCAGTTTCTCCGGAGGCTTTAGGGGAGAATGTGTTTCTTGCCACTTCTAGCTTATCGTCCCTTCCACTCACTCTTTTATGTGTCACCTAGTTTGGAAATTCCCTGTTCTAGTTTTTGTCCTTTTATAGTTTCCCTAGAATTTACTATAACTATTTAGCTTATCAAAGATTAAGAGAATGTTTACTCTTCACATAAAGAACTTTAAGATGTTTTAACTACAATTTTCTACTTCCCAGATCATATTGCTACCTATAATTTCAGTATTATTTCCCTTGATTCTCTAAACAGCACAAATAAGGCATTGGCATTTTTATAGTTTTAAATATTTTAATATTTATACATAATTTTACTAATACATTTGAATATCATGTCTTCTTAAATTATATTCTTTAGACCTGGCTGTCTAATACATTGCCATTAGCCATAATAGCTATTTAAATTTAAAAATTTAAACTTTAAAATGGAGTTTCTCAGTCACAGTATTCACATCTCAAGTGCTTAAGGTCACTCATAGCTCACCGTATTAGACAGAATGGATGTAGACTATTTCCATCACTGCAGGAAGTTCCGTTAGCGCTACTTTGCAAATTCTTTTAGTGATACTTTTTTGGTAGTGAACACAACATTTGCTATTTTGAAATGTCTTTACTTGGACCTCTTTCTTCAGAGATAATTTAATGAATAGTTCAATGGTTATTTTATCGAATTACTATGAATATATTATCTACTGTATTTGGGTGGGCATTATGACATTGAAAAGGCAGGCTAAGTGTCGTTCAGTTGTAGGTGATCCATCTTATCTCTAACTGCTTGTACGATTTCCTTGTTCACTTGGCTGTTCTGCCATTTCACGGCACTCCATCCAGCAGGACCTTATTTAGTTGTTCTCCTTGAATTTTGCTTAGGTATTCACATCTATGATTTTATCTTTTCTCAATTTTGGTATTATTAGCTTATTTCTTTTTAATAATTATCTCTATCCAATTTTCTCTTTAATGTGCTTCAAGATACTTAATTTCTAGACTGCCTTTCTCTGTCTAAACTATCAATTTTTCTTCTGTATTTTTTCTAGATGTTGGTATGTCTTATTTTACATAATGTCAGTATATGTACATTGTCTACTTTATAAATTCCTCTTTATTGAACCTAGTGTAAAGTTTGATTGGAGCATTGCTTTTTTCAAATTTTTATTACTATATTTTTTATTTCCAATAATTATATTTGGTTGTTTTCCTAAATACATTAAGTTTTTTTCTATTTAAATATTTCCTTTATTTTTAAAGCGTGCCCTTAATCATATAGAACACATTTATTTTATATTTTGAAGCTTACAATTTCAACATATGAGATCTTCGAGATCTTAAGTTTTCACTTTCTCTGAATTTTTTTTCTGACTCTTATTTATGGTTCATTCCTTATAAAACTGTGAGCTTTTGTTCCTATGAACTGTATCTGTTGTAATTATTTGAATTACTTGAATTATTTGAATTAATTACTCCTCTAGAAATAGTTTCTGCTTGCTTTAATCACTTGCTTGGATTTAAACCAACTCATCATCCTTTAGGTTTGTGAGTTTGAGTTTTTGCACCTTCAATGGTGGAAATTCTGGCTCTAAAATTATGAGGATTTAGTAGATAAACAGTTACCTATTCTGAGAATCTTCTTATATCTCCTAAATTTGGGGATTTTGTTGTTTGTTTTTTCTTATGCCATGGTGTATTCAATTATATCCAATTCTCATTTGGATGGAGAATTCTCCTCCTCTGCTTGGACTTTATGATTTTTCTTCTATTCTTCTTGCCAAGAGGCCATGAAAGTCGCTGGTGTTCTAGGCTGCCAGGGCTGACAGTGATAATGTTATTCCAAGGCTCACTAACTCACTGGGGACTCATTTTCCAGCATTTCCTGATAATCAATTTTCTTTCCTTAACTGAGTGCTGTAAAGTTTGATGTTTTGTGAACTTACTGTAAACTGAAATCTTTGAAAAGCTTAAATGTCTTCACCTATGTTAGTTTTGTTTTCCAGGGTTGTTTTCCAGATAGATTGAATTCTATCTTCAATACCAAATGTAAAATACATTTTAAAGTTTTAGGTAATATAATATGCCTTAGTTTTATTCCTCTGTTGCATGCAATATAAACTGTGAATATACCACAGTGTTTAGCAATAATCATTTGTTCTCATAGTGCAAGTTTTAAGTGGGACTCTATAGTTACTTATATAGTTACTTAGTTACAGAGTTCAGAGGCAGTGGATCCTGTCAACGTCAGATGACAGTGACCGGAGGTTCGGCCTAAGTCCCGTGACCCTATCCTGCCTCAGCCAACGTAGCTCAATCTTTTTCTATTTCACGTACTAAAAATCCAAGCAATATTTCCTTTGAGTAAAAGGACTGTATCAATGTAGAAATGGTTTAAAAATCACTGCGTGAAACCTTCACATTTCTTTCTAAAATGTTGGGTAATAGCTGAACGATAGAGGGGAGCCGTAATTATCTTGCTTGAAAATAGACTGGTTTATATGATTAATTAGATTTCTTATTTCTATTTTGTATAGTAACATTTATTCATTCATTCACTCCTCTTAATAGCAGATAATTATGTGCTAATTCAAAAATTCTATAATATAGTTTGTTAGATAACATCCATATATCGTAACTATAACATAAATGTATAATAAATACCAAGATATATCTGTATGTCTTTTAAGTATTATCAGGTTTATTGGTAAAGACTTTTGCTTATATACCTGTTTAGATTTTAAGACCTAGATAGTCATTAACAGCATTAAGGTGTAGACAGTTTTAGGAAACAGGAAAAACCCAAAAGTTCTCCTTACCCAGAACATGTGTTGTAATTTTTGTCTTTGCTGGCAGCCCACAGGTACAGTACACACTGCTTACATAAGCTTGACAACTGAACAGACAGAGAGACGAGAAGCGTGAACAGAAAAGTGGTGAAATTTGAAAAAGGATTGAATCTTTTGGATACTGACTAAATTGACATCATATAATAATGGAACTTGCCTGAAATCCCAGTTTTAAATGTGATTATTGAATAATTCTTAGGATGATTTATGACTACATTCAATGCTAATTCCTCACACCATCTTAGATATCTCTGGGAAAAAAAGGTGGTAATATCCTGACAGAGATAATGGGGGAAAGAGCATTTCTTGAAAATATATTAAATTTCCACCAAAAAAACCAAAAACCCAGTTTTTATACATGTGTTTCTTTTGATCACTAAAATACACTAGAATTTCACAACTGTTTCCTACTTACTGCAGATGGCAAAAATAGTGTTTGATTGCCAATGGGGAAATCTCTTGAGAGGGTTAAAAAGTAAACGATCTATTGTAAAATGACTGAGACCTATTTTCTAACCAGCTGTCCAGTTTAGATATGAAATTCTAAGAAAAAAACCCACGAACAATTTTGTATCTGTTACACGTTATTAGTTAGGGGCATGAGATATCTGAAAGGTCATTTCCTAAGAGAGTGGTAACAACACTTAATTTCATCAGAATCTGATTGATTAAAAATTATGTGAATCATTCTCTGTACAAGACTTAGCTGACTTACACCTTATTTGAAGTTATCTTAAAGAAAGATACATTTGTAGATATAAGTATATTTTACACATAAGAATTAAAATAGGAGAGATGAATTCTATCATTCTATAGATTCAACCAATCTAGCTCTATAATTAGATCATAACTTATGTCCAAGTTGGGAAACCTTAGGCAATTAAGATTAGACCTAATACTTCCTTTAATTCTACCTGAAAATGTTGTTTGAGAGAATTAGAATTTACTTGCATTCTAATGAAAAAATACAGATGACAGCAGATCTACATGGTCACTGACAAGGGGCAGGATCGAAAGTAGATTCCCTGTCAGAAAATATACCAATACAAAGTTATTGCTCAGATTTAGTTATTTGATTAAATATAGTTGAGGTCAAGATATTCCATTTTTTAAATGCACATTCTGGATTATTTGCCATTGACTCAAGTAAGAGTTTCTTCTTATATGTTATATTAATATTTTTTCTTCTTAAAATCATTTCATTACAATTTATTTTTCCTAGAATTCTGCTTTATTAAAATTTTTCCATTAGATTATAATTTATGAACAGTAAAGAATACACATTTGAAGTGTACATTTTTATTGTATTTTTTCCATTACTATTTATCTTCATTATACTCTCCTCACCCCCACAGACACCACTCTGCTGTCCGTGTCCATGAATCCTTTTTCCCTTTTTGCTCACCCCTTCTACCCCGTATCCCACCCCATAGCTGTCAGCCTGCTCACTGTGAGTCTGTCTCTATTTTGTTCGTTAGTTCATTTCACTACATTTTGAATTACGTCTTTCTAGCTCCTGATGGTAAAGCAAGTGCATCTCTCTCCTGCTCCTTCCAAGTCAGTACAGGACTTACATAGAAATGGTGTTACTTAATAATGATAAAATTATTTCAACTATAACAGTGTTAGAGTATAAGAAATTTTGCCATATGAAATTTTGAGTGATTACAGGAATACTGATAGCACATGGAATGTGGATGGGTAAGAAATTAGGGCAAAGGAAATGATGTCCCAAGTCACGAAGGGTAAGTGATGCCCTTCTCAAGGAAGCCTCAAGTGAATTTCTCAAGTGAATCTCTAAGACAGGACTCAACAAAGCAGAATGTGGAGGGTGAAGGGGGAAATGCAGGCATGGGGGAGAATCATACATTATATTGAAATAACATGGCTTTTAGGACAACTTTATTTTATTTTCTGTCCATAAAGCACCAACTCTTACCCAAAGAAAAAAATTGTGAGAACTATTTTTAAGTGAATTGATAGATATATACAGAGAAAATTACAAAGGGTGCTTGTCCTAAAAGAGCAGCAAACAGAGTGAGGTATCAACTGAACCTCTTTGACAGAAAAGGAGAAAAATATACGGCGAGATAGGGGGAACCATTTGGCAGAACAATAAAGAAACTGAATTGCTTTGCCTTTCCAGAGTAAAGCCCCGTTTATTTGGCAGTTGTGTTCTGTTCACTCTGCCTGCTTTCTGCCCATAGTCCCACTAGTGAATGCGGACTGTGGAAATATCTGTTCCACTTACAAACAGAGCTCACACTCCTGTTCAATAAAGAAATTTGCTTGGAAAGAACTTTTGTAACCTATCTAATATTATCCTTTGTTGGCTACCTATTCTAACATGATCCTTCATTAATAAATATACCTGAACAAAAAAGGACAGAGCCTCTTGAGTAAAACCATTAGCATTCAGGTGAAGGCCCAATGTGAGCAAAGAGAATGACTCTAGGGGAAAAGATAATGTAGCTATAAACATAAAAACAGGTTCTGATTAGTATCCTCAAAATCATTCAATAGTCGTTTCCTACCCAAAACTAAAACTGTTTAATGTGGGAACAGGTGTGAGAGATACGTGGAGAAGAATTGAGACTTTCCTATCATCCCAGTCGTTCCAGTCAAAGACGATCTTTGGTGATACAAACTCCAGCAGACCCAGGACACCCATACCCGTAAAAACATCAGAGGACTCAGACAAGATTGACAGAGAAGTTTCCTTATAATGCAGCTGATTGCAGACAGCTGAGTCAATTCACCCATGATAGAAGAATAGCTTATCTAAACTATATCTTCATAAGCAATATTAAAGAACTATTGTTTTAAAGGCTTTGGGTTCAGAGATGGTTTCTTATGCAGCATTTATTGAGGCAATTGACAACTTAAACTGACAATATAGCTTTTAATAGAAAATTACTAAAATTAACCCAAATGAATTTCATTTAGCTAGCTACATTTATTAAGTGACTTTAATTTGACCAGCTAAATTTAAAAACATTATTTGATCAGCTAAAATTATGATCAAATTATGGTGCATTCAGCCAATAATATAAACTGTAGCTCTTAAATTAATGTTATGTTATGAAACAATTTCTAAGATGTATGATTAGAAAAAAGCAAGGTTCAGAAAGTTGAATATAGCCATTTAGGTTTTATAAAAGGCTGTTCATATTCATAAATATCTACATTTACATATATATGTACCTGTGTGTGTATATATAAATATGTATAATTCCTAGAGGTATCTTTATAAAAGTGTTACAAGGGATTACATCTCTGGGAGGGGTTAAGGGGAACTAAGGGAGAAAAATATTATCTTACAATTTATACAAATTTTACTTTTAATACTTTGAATTTTTATTAATAGCATGTATATTCTTTTTTCAATTAAAAACAACACAAATAAAAGAACTGTAACATAAGTGGTATTCATAAAGTTTAAAATTAATTGTAATTACAATAAGCATAATATAAATGTAATATAGACAGTAATTTAACAACCTCTTGAACTGTTCCTATTTAAAGACTACATATGTGGAACAGCTTGGGTTACAAGCAAAAAGGCAATACAATGAGGTAGAGGCAGCTCCCAGGGCTCAGTTCCCTTATTTTTAAAATGGATCCAGTAGATAAGTTGTTGTAAACATTTTTATGCAGGGTACACTTTCTATTAAGTCAATCTTATGGAGAACTCAAAACATTAAAAAAATAAAATCACTTCAAAATGCTGGGATGATGAGACCTCACTGTTCAATTCACTTGGTTTCTCCTTTGACGGCCTTCCACCCTAACTAACTCTGACTCCACCGGACCTGACGGATTGTGGGCCTCTTTTGAAGCAGCCGTTCGTTCAAATGTCTTTGTCACTCTTACCCATCCTTTGGTTCTTTTTAAAATCTTCTTATCAGGTAATTCACAGTGTCACTCTATTTATAACACAAACCACTCATACATTTTTTTAAAAAATCACCCACTGTGGAAAATGAGATGCGACTTTATAAAATTAATAAAGAATGATTTTTTGAAACTTGAAATAAATGGTGAATTTTCCAGCTTCATCCTCATCTAAACCACAAGGTGCTATAATCTTCAGCCATAACTCTCTCCGCAGGCTAAAGCATTCACGAGAGTGAGTTAATCATGTTTCAGGTGCCAATTAATGCTCTCGCAGCGGTGGGGAAATACCTGCTGGCAAGCTTTGACCAGCGCCAACATATTTGTTTAGAAACGTTCTCTTCTTCCCCCACATTAATGCCCTGTTTCACTTAGAATATGTCACTTAACAGGCAGCCGTAATTACAGTTTTTATATTAAAGCAGTATGCAGGTCATGCATCTGCTGTACAACATTTCGAACCACACAGAGGTACATACAGACAGTTGTACAAGCTGCCCCATTTTTCACGTAGCTTCCAAAATGTGATCCCGCCTCCAGATGTTGCCATTATTAGTAGACAAGATAGTTTCTACGCACATATAAGTACACACACGTTTAATCTGTTAGGGTCACTGTGTGTGTACACGCATATCTGTATATCTGTATGTTCTCTCTGTAAACCTATACGTGTTTCTGGAATTGGCTGTTTTCACTTATATAATATGGGCATGATGAATAACGAAATACACATAACTGAAGGGTAAATGCTTTTCTGCATGTATTGAATTTATTATGTGATTTTACTGCATTATCTGCTGAAATTGGAGCGATACATTGACTGATTTTGGACTTTTGGAGCAGCCCTGCATCCCTAGGATAAACATCACTGGATCATGATGTATTTACGATTTCCTGTATGTTGCTTGATTACATTTACTAATATTTTATTGAAGATTTTGGAATGTTTGTTCAATAAGGATTTTGGACTGTAGTTTTTCTTGAACTATTACTGTTGTTGCTATTGTTATTACTATTATTATTTGGTGTTGATATCAGTGCGATTTTTGCTTCATTACATAAGTTGACATGTATTTCCTCTTTACTTATTGGGAAGAGTTTCTATTAAATCAGTGCTATTTCTTCTTTAAATATTTGTTAGAATTTGCCGGAGAAGTCACATGGGCATAGATTTTATTGCTGTTTTAAGTTATTGCTATTTCTTAACTTTAAATTTGGTATCTTTAAGTGTATAGAAATATTCATGGTTCATGCATACACCCATGTTCATTCATCTATGTTGTTACAGTTATCAGCAAAAACTCTTTTGTAAACTGAAATCTTTTGTTAAGCTGGATGTCTGGAGATCTGTAGTTATGTCTCCTCTTTCTTGACTGATGTTGGTCAGTTGTGTCTTCTTTCTTACTCCCTCAGTGTTGCTGTGGCTTAATCTTTGGTTTCCAGGTGTTTGCATAGGAAGTTTTTAGATATATGATTTGATATTTTTCATTACTTTTGGAATTTTTTGTCCTTTTTCTCTTTCTATATTTATTCTTTCTCTCCTCTTATGCGATCCCAATTTCATGCATGTGAGCTTGTTTGAAATGGTCCCTGTGCCTTGAATATTCTGTTTTTTATTTTAACCCCTTTTTTTGTGTGTTTAAGTTTGAGTAATTTCTATTGAATGATTTTAACTTCACTGACTCCTCATCTATGTTGAATTTATTTGTGAGCCTATTTAAAGATTTCTCTTCCTTTCTCTCTCTGTGGCATTTCCATTGACTATGTCTTATAGTTTCTATCTTTCTCCAGTTGTGTTTTATCCATCTTCTCCACTAGGGCCTTAAATATATTAATCATAGATATTTTTATTTTTTTACTTTTTAAATATTATATTTATTTTTAGAGAGAGGGGAAAGGAGGGAGAGGGAGGGGGAGAGAAACATCAACATGTGGTTGCCTCTAGCTCACCCCCCACTAGGGACCTAGTCTGTAACCCAGTCATGTGCCCTGACCAGGAATCAAACTGGCGATCCTTTGGTTCACAGGCTGGCACTCAACCCACTGAGCCACACCAGGCATGCTAATCATAGATATTTTTAATTCCTTGACTGGTAGTTTTAAAATCTAGATTGTATCTCAGTTTCTGCAGCCCCTGGGGCTTCTATACACTCAATACTAGCTGACATTAAACTTTCACAAATTTGTTATTAAACTGCACTAAAATATTCTTAGTCACTTTTATGATAGTCTTTGTATTTGTCTCTTGCTCTGTCCCAGGTAATCTAGGGTACCTGCCCATACCTCTCCTTAATGGTTTCTACTTCTCTATAGATTTCAGGAAGATTGCTTGTCCTGTTATCTCAGCTCTCTGACAAATTCAAGAAAAGACATGGTTTTGTAAATTGCCCTGCCTCTTTGCTAAATGGAAGCGGCACTTATTTCTATTTTCTACATTTTTAAAACAAGCTGGAACTTAAAATTACCAATTTTAAACCATAAAAATTTTCTCCTTTTTTTGCTTGACTTAACTTTAGGTAATACCTAGAAATATTTGTTGAGTGAATTAATATATTTACAGTATATTTGACCTCTTTTGCCCCTTCTAGTTAGAAGATATCTCCTTAGTTTTCTGATGATTGCCATTATCTTAAATACAACCATTAAGTTTCTTGATTTATAAATTGTAGACATATTCTACTTCTTAATAAGATAGGTGAGAATTTAGAACACTTTTACTCTCCCATAACTTCTAAGTTTATGATATTTGAGTTCTTATTGAGATATAATTGGTTTACAACACTGTATTAGTTCAGGTGTACAACTTACTGATTTGATATATGTAAGTATAGCAAAACGATTACCACAATACATTTAGCTAACATCCGTCACTGCACATAGTTACAAGTTATTATTGTTTGTGATAAGAACTTTTAATGTACACTCTCTTAGCAACTTTCCAATGCAAAATGCGGTACTGTGATCTGTGATACTGTTATCGCGGCGCTGCACGCTACATACTGAGACCCACTTATCTCACAGCTGGGGGTTTGTAACTTTTGACCACCCTCACCCATTTGATCCACCTCCTCCCTGTGGCAACTCTCACGCTGTTTTCTGTACCTATGGATTCTTTTCTTTTCTTTTTTTAGATTTCACACGAGTGAGGTCATACAATATTTGTCTATTTACCACATTTTCCTGCGTATAATGCACTATAGTGTATAATGTGCACCCATGGTTTTGGCCCCAACTCTCAGGAAAAATATGTTTTGTTTTATTTCTTTAATTCAATTATGTACTTATTTATAGTTAAAAACAAAACCGATGATCATATTCCAGGGTATAATTTTGCACATGGCTATCATTATTGCTTTCTAGAGTTACATTTTTAATGCATACATATAAGGTAAAGAATTATAAACATTTATATAGATACAGAATTAGCACAACCCATGTGTAATGTGCATCCTTATTTTTCCCTCAAAAATTTGGGCAAAAGAGTGTGCATTATACCCAGTAAAATAGGGGTATGTCTAACTCCTTTCACTCAACATAATGCCCTCAAAGTCCATCGATGTTGTTGTAACTGATAGAATTTTGCTTTTTACAGCTGAGTGATACTCCATTGTGCATGTATATCACACTTCTCTATGTATCTATGCATCGATGGGCACTGAGGCTTCTCCGTGTCTTGACTACTGTGAGTACCACTGCGAGAGACACTGAGTGCAGGTATCTTTTTCAGAGAGTAGTTTTGTTTCCTGTGGAAAAATACCCAGAAGTGGAATTATGAATCATATGATAGCTCCATTTTTGATTTTAAAGGAACCTCCATAGTTTTTATTTTGTTAGTAGTATCTTTATAATGTAAAAAATATTGTAGGGTGGGTGGAGGTGGAAGAGGTTATAGGAAAAATAAATGGTAATGGAAAAAATTTAAATTAAAAAATTATAGAGTGTATTGATTAAGTGCCCAAAGCTGTGAAAGTCAACAAATCATTATGTGTTTATTTTTTTATTTCTGCTCTCTCTTCCAATCTATTAATAGTTACTTTTAAGTTTATAAGCTTTTTAATATTTATACTCAATTTGTTCATATTTTTCTAAAAATAGTTCCTAAATGTGTAATCTAATGCATTTAGTTTATAATAGTAATTTGTTAATGCCATTGAACAACAAAAGTAGTACTGTGCCTTGTTTCTACATACTTAATTGTGCACATAACAACGAAGATGTGCAGAAAGACCAGCTGTTTTTTAGATGACCACGTGGAAGTTTCCCCCGAGTGTCTCACACGTCCATGTCAGTCTAACTTGCAATTAAAGGAGACGCTACACTTCTGTACATAACACACTAGGTGTTTAAAGAGCACTCAGCAATGGGAATGTACAATCTTTGTTTCTTCCCTCTGTGCAGCCCACTGTTGCTGAAAACAGCTATTGATTGCTGCAGCTCAGTTACTCTTAGTTTTTGGAAATATATGTAAATTAAACAGTTCTAGTAGAAGAAATAGCACCACATATACAACATTAGTTTCCTATGTCACAAATAACCTGAGCATCTGATATTTGCAAACTATTTTTTATTTGCGTTGGGTTGTGAACTATTTTAATTTGTTATCTAAAGTAAACATAAATATACAAAATTCGCTAGATAATGCCTTTACATTTTACTCATTGTAGACTTGATTGAAAATGAGCTTGTAAGAGACCTACTCCATAGCTTTAAAATTCTTAGACATAAATTGTATATTTATACCTAAAATTTAAAGTCTAAAAGAAATTGTAGTATTAAGCTGCCTCTGAAAATTGAGGGGCCTTAGTGAAATAGGGATTACTACCAGCTTCATAACTAGGGAGTAGATACACATTTTGAGGGAGTTAATAATTCATCAAATCAAACATGTAGCAAGTTGGTCTTATGATGAATGGCTATTAGTGAATGAATTTTCCACAAATCTGTCTAGAGGAATTTAGTTCACCAAACAGGAGTCCATTCTCACCACATGGACAAACTGTTAAAGGTAGTGTGCAAGGATATACACATATACTTGCACGGATTGTCTGGAGAATACTGTGTTATATTTGTAGGCTTGTGTTGTTGCTGTAATGATAAACACAAGATAAAATGTACAGATGATATGTTATAGAATTGTACCCCTGAAAATTATATACTTTTATCAACCAATGTCACCCCGATAAATTCAATTAAAAGAATATTTAATTTTAACAATGAATATAGATTTTTTTTGAAATTATGTCAATAAATAAATAGATGAACATATGTGTTATTAACTTATTTAAAATATTAAATCTAATTTCAAATAGCTTATCCATAGGTCACTCTCAGTTCGGTCATTTTTTTTACTTCTGTTTTGCATTACCTCCCAATTCATATGTCTTACAAAGGTGCACAAAAATGACCAATTCTACAAAATTTTCACCTCAACATTAATTTGAAGTAAGATACAGATTGGGGATGCATACTAATTATCATATAATAGAATGACCATATCCTTTCTAATAGATTCACACTGTGGAATCAATTTATGAGTTGTAAACTACCATTTTTTTATATTTAGGCTTGCATTTCCCTTTATTAACCACTAGAGAACTCCAAAACTGGGTCATTCTTTCATAAAATTTGCCTTTTTCACATACATTTTCCTTTTGCCGATATTTTACTTTTCTTTCCTTAGGAACCATGATTTGTATTTGTGTGCCTTCCTTCTGGTTGTGCTGCTTGGGTTGCATGTTCCAACTTCAAGCACTTGTTGACCCGTAACTGTACGACTCTGTGTAGCTCTTTTCCAGACTTTCCTTTCTTACCTTCAGCTCTCCGAATGTTGCCATTCTCTGTTTTAGGATTTCTAATTTGCATTTCCTATCCTGTTATATAAATCTTGGTTTTGATCTATGATTGACTTTCATTTCATTTCTTTTGTCTTACCTTCCTTTTGTATTAATTTCTTCCTTCTCTACGCCCTCTTTCCCCCTCATATTAGGACTTCATACAAAACTGTGTGCTCCAAAGTCAACATGCCCCATCTCACTCTGCAAGAACTGTCTTCCTCCTGATGCTTTGTTGCTGTGCCCCTTGTTTATCTCCAGCTGCTTTGCATTGTGAGTCTCATCTTTTCTCATCACAGCATGAAATCCATCTTCTTTCTTTCTCCTTATCTATTCTTAAAAGTTCTCTTATTTCCTTTTTCTTTTAAATTCCAAAGATCTCCTCTGCAGAGGATATAAATGGAAAAATTTATTTAATTTTTTTCCTCTTGAATAAAAAAAACTGGTCATACTTTGCCTTCTCAGTTTTATCAGGGAATGTTCTGGGGGAATTTGAATAGCTATATTTTTTTTTCTTTACCTTTTTTGCACAATTTATTATTTAATTTTTATCTTTCTTTCTTTTTTTTTTAAATTGTTGTTCAGGTACGATTGTCTCCATTTTCACCCCACATGTCCCCCCAACCCCAGCCATCCCTGCCTCCCACCCTTGAGCCCACCTCCTTTGGCTTTGTCCATGTATCCTTTATACATGTTCCTTGATGGGGCCCCATTATCCCCTATTATCCCTCTCCCTCCTCCTCTCTGGTTACCGTCAGAGTGTTCTTTGTTTCAATGTCCCTGGTTGTATTTTGCTTGTTTGTTTTGTTGGTTAGGTTCCACTAATAGGTGAGATTACATGGCATTTCTCTTTCACCGCCTGGTTTGTTTCACTCAACTTAATGCTCTCCAGTTCCATCCATGCTGTTGCAAAGAGTAGGGGCTCCTTCTTTCTTTCTTCTCTGTAGTATTCCATTGTGTAAATGTACCACAGTGTTTTAATCCACTCATTTACTGATGGGTTCTTTAATATGAAAGCTATACTGATTTCCAATGTTAGAGGAAGAATCAGGAGTTTGTCTAAATAAGTATACTAAAAACATTGGTTTTGGACTCAGACTTCATCTGGATTATCAATTCTACCACTTGGTTCTTAGGGAAATTTATTTATCCTTTCTCAGCTTGTGTTTTTTAATTTTTAATAATGTTACTACATATTATAACTCATAGTGGATGCGTGTCAATGTGTGTGAATTAAACAATACTTTAGCACTGCTGAATGTCTGGCATATTGTTAACACTTAATAAATGAATACTGTAACTAGTAACTACTATTTTTAATATATACTTCTTGAATCATAGACTCTAATTAAATTAAACATCACATTAAAATGATGCCCTAGGCCTCATACTGAGCAATGTTTGTGAAAAAAAATTGTGCAACTATTATTTTCTCCCTTAATTCAGTGCAAACTTACCTATGAAGTAGATAACTTATCCTTCCTTTCTCATAGCTCCATTTTATAATTCTACTACCCAATCCAAGACCCAAAAGTGTGGGCTAATTTAACCACAACTTTTCATTTATCCCAGTTTTCCTAAACTAGTTCAAAACTTCCCTGTGTAGACTGTAGCATTATAAAAGAGAAAAAATTGTTTGTTCTGACCTACAAAGTTGAACCTCCTCAATATTGTATGATTTTCAGTGATAATTTTTGTTCGATTTTTGTTGTATTCTAATTTGAATCTTTCATTAAGCTCCTAGGCAGTTTAATTATTTTAGTGACAACTTCAGATTCATTAAAATTAAATATTTATGACTCCATACATTGTTTTTTTCTGGGCATCTGTGCTAATACTTGTGAAAATGAGCCTGACAATTCTGCCTATACAGGAGTTTCTGCTCTTCCTCCCTCCAGCTGGAGTTTACATTGTCCACTGTCTTCTGTTCCTTTTTTACAAACCTCATTCTCTGCGGCTTTTTAAGAAAGAAAACTAATAAATAAGAATACCCTTTTCTTTCTTTTCCCTTCTTCATACTCTGTAATATCTTTTTCTTTTCCATCTACTTTCTGTCCTTATTTCATTCTCCATTATTTTTATTTCTTTCATCTTTTCAGTTGTAGATTATTAGTGATCCTTTCCCCATCCTCTGTATAGATGAACCAAGAAATTCTGGGTTCTGATATCTTGTCTACCATTGGTATTCTCTTGGTGTACTTCTGGAAACTTTCTAACAGGCTTTTATGGTGGTGTATGATTTTGTTATGATGTAATTTCCACACCTTTCCCCTTCTCATTGTTTTTGTTGTTTGGGTTTTTGCTTTTCTTGAGTACTACATGCAACCCTGTTTGGGGTGTTACTTAAGATTCAAAGCACGTTATTTTTTAAAGATAATTTATCTGTATAAAATGTAGTCCCATTCCCCAAAGTTACTATCAAAAATCTGTCTTTTACATAGAATTCAGAATAACATCATGTATCCTTTTTATATAGTTATACTTTCCAGCCTTGTACTTTAATTAACCCTTTCATATGGAGCACGTTCTCCATGACCTGGAGATTCTATGCAGTTGGTGGAAGGGTTTGCAAAGTCACCAAGACATGCTCTGCTAAATCAGTTTGGGTCAGCTTATTATTTACCACATTTTTTTAAAGAAAAGTAAAACATTGAGATCTTTCTCTGGTATAAGGAGATGTAGTGCTCCTAGAACTAAAGTGATGCCCCCATTAAGTTTAAAGTAGTGAATTTCTATCTATATCTGTCTAGCTAGCTAGCTAGCTATCATCTATGTATGTATCTAGTTTAATAGTAGACAGAATCAGGAATAGGTATCTGGTTGTCTTGACTGAGATTGTGAAAATATTTATGAGAGGCAATTTAGATTTCCATAACTTAAAAATCTCATTACAAAGCCATCACAGTGTTACAGGTTTAAGCAACACTAGCAAAGCTTTAAAACTCCGTAGCCCAGATTTCAGAGAATACTTGCACCTATTAGTTTTGGACAGAGCTAAGTTAGCATTGTACCAAAGAAAATCTCTATAGTCCTTCTGTTCTTTGATTTAATGGCTGATCATATTCTTCCATATGTCTTTCTCTAAATGCACTGTAGAGTCCTTAAGGATGTGACTTGTAACACATTTGTCACTTTGTAACACTCACAAAGGCTGCTGGTTGAGAACCCATTCACAGAACAGCATGGGAAAGCAAACGCCTCTTAAGGAGTCACGATGTACCCTTGCGATGTGGCAAACTGCAATCACAGGAAATGATTGTAGTCAAAGGAGAGTCTCCCCTTTACAAGATTTACAAGGGAAAGTTGAGGGCTTTATAATTCTGAATCTTTTTTTGTTTGTTTCTTTCATAGCAAAGAAAACCTATAATGAGTGTTTCCACAGTCATTGCTGAGACCGTGGAAAGATCCACACTGACAGGTTTAATGGTATTTTACTTTGAACAAATCCTGATAAGATGCTTTTCTCTGAGTTTTTCACTTCATTGCTTTTACTAGATGCCAGTAGCAGAGGCTATGTGCAGATGCAGCTTGTCTATGAGAGATAGAGTGTATGTTTAATCCATATGGGAGGAGCAGGAAGCAGATTAACAATAAGCTCCTGGAACACAGCAATGGGGAAGTCCCAGGAACTGCTCTGGTGGCACAAAGTTGGGATTCTCTGATAACAGACAGAGGAAACAACCCTAAAGGGAAAGGAGGATTAGAAATACGGGTGATTTTTGTAAGAAATACTTAACATCTAAGATGATATTTTACTAATATCATGTTATGGAAAAGATTGAAGAATGAAAGAGATGAATAAAACCATTTCCACCACCAATGAAGCAGATGATGTGCACAGAGCACTTTCTGAACGCATTCCATTGAAAAGGGCTTCCTTCCAAAAACAACGGAACAGATATCCTCTTCCTACTTTTGCTATTTCACAAGTCTAAGAAATACAAGTTGTAATAGGTGTAGCTAGAAGATAAATAATTGATGAAATCTGTGTAATCAACTATTTCTCTTGTTTTAAGACTGATGTTTAAGCAGTTGCAGACAGAGAGAAAGATAATTTTTTAAAATTAATATACAGGCTCTGAGTAAAGAAGGCAAGCAGTCTGCTCTTGTCCAGCATGGATCGATGTGTATAAAGGAGAGGAAACAATAATGACAGTAGAGGAAGAAGACCATCTTTGCAAGGTAAGGGTGGAGATTATTCTCCATCAAGCATGGCTAAAGGTTTCCATCAAAGTGCAAAGAAGAGTAATGTGTAGTTAGCATAAGAATCACACTATAGTGACATATATATTTTTACCATTTTTTCCGTATATTTAGGCTTATGTTCAACATTTATAAAACTGCTTATTTCTGTTTATTTATTTAGAACTAGATTGTGAGATTAAAAATATAATGCTTAGACAATAGCTATGAGAGTAACCTGAACAAGAAAAATCTAAATGATAATTTTATTCAACACATTTTGGGAAACTTCAATTCCAATTTTTGCATGGTGTCTGAAAAGGTAATAATGAACTTAATTTGTGTTCAGGAGTCAGGCTACATCATGATTGGCTTATATTTGTATTTTAGAATAAGATACCAGCAACTGCAGTGGGTGAACTCTTCTCCGGAATGGGGAGGGGCGGAGAGATGCCAAAGATGGCCATGCGTGCGCTGTTCCAGTAACTGGGACCCCAGGCGCATGACAGGAAAAAAAGAAGTGCTCACGGCCAGCGCCAAAACCTAGAGAGGTGATTGGATGAGTGGGACACATCCTCCCATCTGTTTCTACAGTAGGGGGATTTTGGGGAAGCCTTTAAAAGGAGAGTGTGTGGGACTTCCACGCTCTTGGATTCTCCCCTCCTTCCCAACAGACGTGGGGCTGGTGTTCCTCGGGCCAGACCTTGGGAACTAGGTGGCCTGGTAATGTTCCTGGGGACCCTCCCTGAGTGCTCTGGGTGGGTCTGGAATGCAGCAAGCTCCACTAAGAGCAGAGAAGAGGAAGTTCAGGCTGGCGGGCTTGGGGAGGTTTTGGCCACGGACTTAAGGAGGCTGTGGGCCGGCAAGGCCCATACCCCTCCTTGAGGCTTCAGGCGTGACTGGGAGCACTACAGGAACTGGGAGAAAGGCCAGTAAGAAGGGGGCGGTGGGGTGGAGAGAGGAGATTTAGGCCAGCAGGTCCCAGGAGGCAGGTCCTGAGTGGTGGGGCAGCCAGGAGACAAACCCCATGCCCCTCCCCCGCACACAAAGTGTAGGGAAACTGCTGCGCAGCCACCTGCCAGCAGCCTGATTGCTCCTCCGGCAGCGGGGGTGGGCATCAAGAAATCTGTGTATATCTATAAGTAAATAAAAATTACATTTTCCTTTCCACCAGACTCTGTCTTCAGAGTTATTGCCTATGGACGGCAGGCTGTGGGGCCCCATTAGTTCGGTTACATAAGGACAATTGCCTGACATCTAATTTGTAACGTTGAGAATCTTGGGCTTCTTGCTATTTTTTGTTACAAATAAATATTTAGTTATATTCATATATGTACTCAAATGTTTCTATTTTAGGTTCTGTTAACCAGTAATTTGGATTATGACAAGTTACTACAAACTCTAGTCAGAAAAAATCACTAATAATTCTGTAACTTCTATTTCTTTTCCAACTGTGTATAGAGCTTGAGGGTACTTGCAACTCTGGAGGTGGGGCCTCTCTAAATAATTACAGCCTTTAGTATGTGAGTCATTTCCAGGTACAGCGTCTAAAACTTCTTGCACAACCCTCTATGATTTCTTATATTCCTTAACTGCCGGCCGGATGCAGGGAATGTAGCTGAGGGCACCAGGCTGTGGTTGTGAGTTTTACTTCTTTTTCTGAAAAAAACAACTACTCAATCCTTCTCTGGTCATATTCATATATATATATTTAATATGTAAATATATATTTGATATATATTAAATGCATATCTAAATATATATAAATAGATATTTAAATATTCAAAACCCACTCTTTTCTCACATGCCATACCAGAGAGGTTTGGGTCCAAATCTAGTCCATGAGTCTTGGTTTTCTGATCCTGCCCAGAAGATGGTGGGTGAACTCTGCGGTAGACGCCTAAGTTATTGAATGACTCCATGCAGCCGCGCTCTTATTAACCTTCCCTTCAACCCAAAGGGGACTATGATACAAACCAGAAAGTATAAACTCCTGAGATTGGAAGGTTTGTTACATCTGTTTCTCTCACCTGACAAATCTAACAAAAAATCAAGCTGCAGTGTCCTTCCCAATTACCTCTTAAATTTGCTGTTTGATAAACTTCAGGTATTTATAGTGTCCCTTTAGCCCCATTTCTTAACTGTAGTTGACCAGTCTGTCTTTACTGACCACTTTTAATCTTACCTTGTATCCAGATTCTTAAATAGGGAATATTTTCTGATTTCCCTCCTATTTGACAGTGTATTTCTGGGACTCGGTTACCCAGACTGTTTAAGCAGGAGATAACTGGTAGAAAGTGATTATCAGGTAACATGACCCTGACATTAGCGAACACTTAGTGCTTTAACTAAGTGTTAAAGTTTCCTTTAAGTAGCCCTATCCTTAGTTTCCTTAGTTTCCTTTAAGTAGCCCTATCACTCTGACCTGCCAAAGTGTTCGTTGGTTTTCTCTTTCAAACTAAAAGCAAACTTCTGCCCGCCCAGGAGCCAAGACCCAAGGCCCGGCACGGAGACAAGTTGGAAGTAAACTGCATCAGGCAGGTGTCACGTTTGATTCCGACCACTTGGATACTTCAGAGAATTCCGGTGTTCATACTAATAAGCCAGACACGAATTTTAGTTTATTTTGTATCAAAACTGAATGTCCTATCTCCCATAAATATTAAAACAATTGCAATTTAAACAATAAAGACAGAAAGTCCAAGTCACCGCATGATTTCAATCATATGTGGAATCTAATGAACAAAATGAACCAACAAGCAAAATAGAGAGCAGGCTCTGACAGCTGTCAGGGGGAAGAGTCGGGGGCTTGGTGGTGTGTTGAATGAATGAGCAAGAAGGAAAAAAGATACAGACTCATGGACACAACAACAGTGCGGAGATTGCTGGGGTAGGGTGGATGCGGGAGGTGGAGGAGGGTAAGCGGGGATAAGTGGTGAAGGATGGAGACTTGACGTGGGGCGGTGAGCACACAACACAGTGTGCAGATGATGTGGTGTGGAATTGTGCACCTGAAAACTGTATAATTTTGTTAACCAGTGTTTACCAAAAAATAAAATGAACTTCAATAAATCCAATAAAAAATGAAAAAACAACAAAACCAAAAATTGAAAACTTTAAATCACAGAATCAGTGATCTAAAACAAGACAAATTTCTTATAGTTTCCGTGGGTCGGGAGTATAAGTGCTAATCAATTGGTAACTCTGCTGAGTTCTCACGTGGTGAAATCAAGGTATTGGCTGGCACTGCAATTCTCATTTCATAGACTCTGAATATTTTTTTTTTCTGAATTTAGTGTCTCATTCTTTACTTGAATCCTGGCTTTGCTACTGACTAGTTTTATGACCTTGCAAAAATTACTTGACTATTTTGTGCCTCTGTTTCCTCATCTATAATATTTAGAAAATAATAGAAAAAATTAATATAGTTGATAAGAGGATTCAATGAATTAAGCAAAAAAGTGCTTAGAAGACTGTTTAGTGTATGCCACACATTCAAACATTAGCTCCTGTTATAACTACTAGTCCTTTAAGGCTTATATTGAAGTTTTTTATTATGATCCAGCATTGCAAATCTCTTAGATTAGCATTTAAGGATGTTGGGAAGGAAAAAGATTATCCTCTGCACTTGCATATTCTTGTCAGAATTAAATGGACGTGAGGCAGATTAACAGGTGAAAATCAAGTTTAATTTCTTGCAGGCTCCCTGAAAATATGGGGCCCGGAAGCAGCTGGGCAATCAGGTTTATAGGCCTTTCTGAGCTAAGGAGAAAGGAGTAGGGGTCTGGGACTTCAGATACAAGGAAAACAATTTATAGAAAGGTAAAGAATAATATATGGTAAACAAATGTTTGTTGTGCCATGCAGAGGCAATGGGACACAGAGAGGCGTTGGAACAAGCAGGTCTTGGTCAGTTTACTCCAGTTTACCATGCCTAGCCCGAGTTCTAGGTAATTATCTCTGGTGACGGTTCTCTCCCTGGATCGAGCCCTCTGAATTCCCGACAGTAGTTGGGGTGAGAGTGGGAGAGTAAAACTTCCTGAGTCTTCTGGTCCTTAAAAATAATCAATTAAAATAGTCCTCATACTAAAGAGAAACATTAGGGGCGGCTAATTTTAGTCCCTACATGGTTTTTTTCTACAATAGATCTCAAACTATTATTATTGGCCTCTGTGCCAGTGTCTTCATCCAACTGCACTAGTCATTATTTTTCAAACTTCCAAACGTTTTACCCTGCACTCATCTATTTGGAGCCGGTTTGTCTTATATTTCTGTTAAAAAATCTCACCTTTTTATAAATACTTAACAATAAGGGGCTTCCTAATCCTGCAAAGTGTGGAGGGAAGAGACAAAGAGATGGTAAAGGAGAAGAACATAAAAATAAACACTCAGAGCCACTCTCAGGAAAAGCCTTTCATCATCCTGCACGGTTCCAGTGGCTAACCTCTGGTGTTAGTTAGCATTCTACAGAGAAACACCACCAACAAGATTGATCGATTAAAAAAAAATGACTTGGAAGTATGGAGGCTGACAAGTTCCAAGATCTGCAGTTGCTAAGCTGGAGACTCAGAAGAGCAGATACGTGTTACAGCCTGAGTCTGAAGACCTGAGTACCAGAAGAGCGGAGGGTGTCCGCTTCAGTTTGGAAGTAGCCTGGCGTAAAGCCAAAGTAAAACTGATGTTTTAGTCTAAGAATGGAGGCCAGGAAAGACCAGCTCAGAGCAGTCAGGCAGAAGTTCCCTCTTCCTCAGCCTTCTTGTTTTATTCAGGTCTTGTATCGATTGAATGTGGCCTGCTCACTTTAGGGAGAGCAATCTGCTCCACCTGTTCTACTGATTCAAAAATTAATCTCATTCAGAGGTACCTTCTGGACACACCCAGAATAATAGTTCACCAGTCATCTGGGCATTCGTGGCCCGGTCAAACTGACACAAAATTAACCACCATACTGGTGCACTGTTGCTTACGTTTTTTTAAGTAAAATATAATTATATGTTTAAATACTGATGATGACTATTTTAGCTTCTTGTCTGTAGATTCTTGAGGGAAAATATCATATTCTTTAATATCCTTCTCTTCAAAAATTTGTACAATGATGCATAGCCTAGGGTTTCTCAGTACATCTCTGATAGGCACTGGACTTGGTCATCTGACCCAGAGGAAGATGGAAGGAACTATTGGATAAAGATCTCCCTAGCAAGAGCTAATTTAAATCTTTGTAAACACCTAAATCAAACAGTCAATGAGACACCCCATGTTACCAAGTGCTGCTGTGGCACACAAACCAAGATTTTGAATAGTGAATCAAATGCTGCAAGCTTGGAGTCAGGAAATAAATGGGTTATTTAGTGTTGACAGACCTACATATTTCAATAAATGTTAGGAGTAGTGGAAAACCAGCAACTACCCCATGCGTAGATCATCCTTTAAAAAAATGTATAGTGCTCCTCATTATGTGGGATATTTTGGAAGTAGAATTTTGTTTATATTAATTTTTGACAAATGTTTGAGACTACAAATCTCTTATGACTTGTTGCAAAGTAAAATCTGTGAAAATATTTAAATGGCATCCTTTTAATAAGCAAATATTTATTGTTTCCTTATGTTAAGGTACAAAATAGGCAGGGGAGGGTAAGAATAGTATGGGAAATGGAGAAGCCAAAGAATTTGTATGTATGAGCCACGGACATGAACTAAACAGGGGAGGAATGCTGGTGGGGGGGTGGTACAGGGCAGAGAGGAATAAAGGGGAGAAAAAAATGGGACAACTGTAACAGCATAGTCAAAATATATTTAAAAGATAAAATGTTATTTTTAAGTTCTAAATAAAAAATAATTCTACAAATATGGATTTGTATTTGTTTTAATTATTGATTAAATCATTTTGTTTCTATTTATTGAAATTGCTGAAGTTTTCCCAAATATGATACTTCCTCAAATATATATATAAAACTCTTTATATGCTCAACTATTTTTAAGCATATTTGGTAAGAAGTATTTATGATTAGTGTATTAGTTATTGTTAATATTAAGTTAACAGGAACAAATTACCTTAGAAATTATATTGCTGCCTATAAAAATTATGTGTTGATCCATAATATTACTATAGGTACATATATCCATTTTAGAGACTTTGCTAAAGCAAATAATAAAAATAATAGAACTCTTAATATGAATAGAGTAAGAATTAGAGTCCAAAAAGCATTTACTTGGGATTAAAAGAATTGTAATTTGGGCAGTACAGTTTCAGGCAGCAGCTCAAGTAGGGTCCTCCTCCCTGCAGGAGAGAGCCTTGGGGTTTGTGTGGGAAAAAGGGAGGAAAGAGCTCATTGGTGCTGGATGAGGTAAGGTTAAATATGTACTGCAGAGACTGGCTGGAGATTCGGTCATTAGGCAACAGGCTAGCTGTGGGCTTCATTGATTGGCTAACAATTCGGTCATCAGAAATGATTAATTTCTTCAGTCCTTGCAAACAGGGTATTCTTGTTCTTACTGACTTAATGGAATATTGGCAGTTTGGTCCTGTTTGGAAAACAAAGATCAGCAGGGCAGTTTCTCCGAAATGCCTACTCTGGCTCTATTCTAATGTGGAATCACTCATGCCGTCCTTCACAGAACAAAATGGCCTACACTGTGAAGTTAGTGTAAATTTTTCTTTATTAATAGGAGACAACCTAAATACATACTTGACCTAGCCAGCTTCAAAATTCTATCCTCATGAGAATGAAAACAAAACAGGACAATTAAAAAATATATAAAATATACAAACTAAATTATGGCTAGTCAATGTTTCTTTAGGATACTTGGCTTGATCTAATGATTAATCTGTTTAAATTACATAAAGTACACACCTATAAATATTTAAATTATCTATATGAACTTTATTTTTTTTCACTTAAGAATTGATGATTAGTACGGTTTTTAACATGGGAATGAAAATGCAAAGAACAAACAAAAACCCACAGAAATCCCACAGCAAAATAGGGCATACGTTTTCTATTTCACATTAAAGAAGTCCTTATATTTAGTTACAACTCCTTACTATGACTTTGATCTTACAGTTTCAGCTTAAGCTACCAGGGGTGTCAAACTCATTTTCACTGGGGGCCACATCAGCCTCACGGTTGCCTTCAAAGGCCTGAATGTAATTTTAGGACTGTGTAAATGTAACTACTCCTTAACAATTAAGTGAGAGTTCGGCGCTGCCTCCGGGTAGAAACAAGGTGCTGGGGGCGGGCGGGGAGGGGGGGCGGATAAAACCAGATGGAGGGTCGGATTTAACCCATGGGCCTCATGTTTGCCACCTGTGATCTAGACTATGGTCTAAAATACATTTATTTGCCTCTCAGTTTTATCCCTATTGAAATTTTCTCTAATTCCAGCAGAATTCTGCACTAAAACTGCTAAGGCAATAAATATGCAGAGGGTGTGAATTATTTATTTATACAGATTACTTTTAAGTTGAGGCCAACAGGAATTTGACTAGGTCACTGGCTCTGGAGCGCTGAAAGCCGTGTAAATAGCAGGGGAGCCACTGTTTTTCAATTAGCGCACTAAAGCATACAGTTTCTGAATAATGTATATTCCCTTCAAAAATTGTTACTTTGTTGATTGAAATGTATATTACGTATCTTTATTAATCAAGTTCTCTTCTGTTTAATAGCATTACTTTATATAATTTTCTGATCAATTATTGCCAACTGCCAAAACTATTTAAACGCTAAATTTTGTCTAATACATAGGGATGCTCGTTCATTGTCTGCTATTTTTTTATGGATGAAGGTGAAACTTTGCAAGACATATAAATTAATCCAAACTTCTTCCGCCCTCATCTCTGTATGCAGTTAGCAAATCTGAACTAATTTTATGAACTCTGAAAGGATTTTTTATTGATTTGTTTCAAAATCTATTTCTCAAAATAAGACTTTGTGTGTGTTTAAGTTATGGTTTCAAGTTTTAGCCCATCTGAAATCTCTGCAAGGGAGTGCTTTCCATTAGAGACGGCTTCAGGTTGCTGCTCTGACTACATCTCGCCTTTCAAAGTAGATTTAACTGAATAGAATTAGACTTAGTGGCTTTTGTTAAATAACAGCTCACCCACTTTGGTTATTTAAATTATCTTCTTTCCCTGCAGGAAAGGTACTCATTTATAAGTTATTTTTCTTGCTCATGGTGGCAATTTTATGCTATGAAAACCCTGCTCTCTCTAGAGTTCTTTTTTTCTTTCTTTCTTTCTTTCTTTCTCTTCCTGCAATTAATGGAACATTCACATTTTTTAGGATTCTCTCTTTTCACCTGGCCCAGGAAACATTTGAGGCAAAAACTTGATTTGTGTCAGCTTTAGATTTGTTAGTGGACAAAAGTAACACATTCCTCCCCAACTCACAGCTTTCCTTGGCAATTTATGCAGCATTTAGTTTAAACAAACAGAACTTTGAATATGGTTTAAAAATGTCACATCTTGCTGGTTCAGTTAGGAGCTACAACGCAGGACTTAATTTTCAGGAAAGCTGCTCATTTTCCTAGTCTTTTCCTCAGAAAAAGCAAGCTGTTGATTCCAAACAATAGACAATTAATTAATCATGGTTATTTAATTAACACTTTCTTTGCTTAAGCACACTAAAATATAAATCTAAGGGTGAACCCACTGCCATGGTATGTACATAAAATAAAATATAAAGTTCATTTATTGGTCCACACATCTATTTTATAGGCCAATGGAGAGAGGTAGGTTTAGTTAAAAGAATAGTTAAAGAAGATAATTCAGGTGGTACAAATAAACTCCTATTTAACAGTTCATGAATCAGAGCTGCAAAACTGTGCAAAGGCCAGAAGCTTTATAAGATAAAGAATAAATAACAAGAAGGAGGCAAATAGAAAATGTCCGATTGGCTGGGGCCTTAACGTCAACCTCGTGTGGGGTGAGAAGGCCCAGAGCTGGTTTGGTGTTTGGGGATCGGCTGACCCGACAGGCTGCGGTTCTGGTTAGGTGGAGCGTTCACAGGAACACTCAAGTGGCCCAAGTTCCGGTTTCTAACATGACTTCCTGGGAGCATGTTCTACCTAGCAGCTCTGCCTTGGACCTAAATCTTCATTTTAAAAGTTTAATTTAAAAAAAAATTTTTTTTGTTATTCAATTACAGTTGTGTGCCTTTTCTCCCCATCTTTTAATTCCTAACAAACACAGGGAATGTGATGAACCTGTATCTGATCAACTGTTCCAACTGTGCCATCTGTAAAGATCTGGACCTCTGTGACAAATCAAAATAAACTTCAGTACACATTCAGATACTTGTGACAATCAATAATGTAACTCTCTCCAGGTGCGGGAAAGCCAAGTGCTTTACAAATTTAAGACATTCTCACTGCATACTCTCCTGGCATAGGAATTATCAAAGTTCTTTATAAGTAAAACTATCAATCTTTTTTTACTTTTTATTTTTATTATTCCTAGTACTATAAATAGATACAGTGAGATTCAGTTGTACCTCACGGTGCATTTGCCTTTGGGTAAGTAAACAGAGTTAGAATGAAATTTCACTTGATTGTTATGCAGATGCACACGTATATTGCTGTGTTTTGCCTTTCGTTTTTAGAATGAAATCAACTCTACTCAGTGTCAGTAAGTTCTGGGTGGAGGGGATCCTACTGTGGTTTCAGCGCAATGAAGGCTCATTGAAGTGTCAATGATTCCGCTGTGTTTCGTGTTGCAAAGTCAAACATGTTCTTTTCATTCAAAGAAAATGGTTTGGAATAGATGGGGGTGTCAGGACGATTGGGAACTGTGAGGAAATTTAAGTACATGGCTCAATCCATTGGAAAACAAAAAAGAATTTAACTTGACCCTCAGCAGGACGGGAGCTGCACCTCTCTCGTACTTCGAGAACAAGATCTTCGCAAGCAGGACAACTTCCTTAACGTGCACGCTTTTTATTTTCTTGGGTGTTATTGCAGATGATGTGATACCGTCTGAATGAATTGTTTAAAACTTTGAGGAATGAAAATGCTGAATTTATAAAAAGCCCAGAGATTTTATTATTCATGTATTTTGAACAATTTTCTTTTGGGAACAGGAAGGTAGATGTGGGAAAATATACAGTGTTAGCACTCTTGAAAATGAATTGGGATAGCTTTGCGAAATGTAGATAGCCTTATTTAGGTTCTTATTATGAAGATTTATTTAAAAGCTACGAAAGTAGAATAAATTGGACACTATAGAAAGAATTAAAACCACACCTTTGTTTTAAAAACACTATACATATGAGAGTATAAATTGTCAGTGGGCATAGTTTCTAACTGAGAGCCAGAAAATGAGAGTATACTCTTACCTCCAGAGCTATTTAGCAGTCTAAGCTTTGTCAAAATCTTAAACTTGTCTTACATTCAGTGCCTTCATCCATTAACATAAAGGGTTGGGCTAGGAGATGTGAAATCCTCTACGTCGGTGCTTCTACCCTCTTCTAATTCAAAAATCAACTCTCTGAACTTGAGCTCTCTCACTTGTAGAGTGGGGTAACGATAGCTCTACAGTAGCAGGAAGATCATGCACAGAAAACGCTGAGCGGGCTGCTCGTATGGTGTTAATGCGCGAGATGCACTGTCACTGCTCTCGTTCCTACCCCATCACCACTGCGGTCCTCATCACCATCTTCCTGCTGGATAGCACGGGTCGTTGTTACGTTGTTCTTTATGGTTTTCTATATGTTTCAGAATTTAATATACTTGTTAATATTATGTCATATGCTTATTTATTCATAAAAAAACACGTTCTAGGTTCATGGAAGAGGACTGATTTTTGTCATCTGATTTTAATCATAAAGTTGGCAGAATTCACTAGAATAGACCAGATTATATGCTCCCCTCATTTCCTTTAAAAATGTTAACTCTGCTCTGCGTAGAGTTAGATTATAGTTAAAATTTAAAGGCAGCAAATTGTCTTAATTGTGAAATGTATTCATTAGAAAGAGGATAAGGAAATCTGACACATTTTGATCTTTTCCCTGTGAAAGTTTGATGAGCGATGAAACCTACTGGCACCTTTCCAAAGGTCATATCTATCCAGGTCAGAAAAACACTGCCAGAAAGGAAACGTGTCTTCTACCCTCTTAGGTTCAATGTGTCTGAGGGCATGCAAGTTACATTGACCAATACAAATTAACAAAACAAGAGACAAACTTTAAGCATGTATTTTTATTAATGTATGTATGGAAGTTCACAGAAAAGTGTGACTCAAGGAGTAGTTAGAATTTGAAGCTTATATAGCATCTTACTCAAGGAAGTAAAGGGGTAAAAGGGCACTTCCTGGAAAACAAATGGCTTTTTTAATATAGCGAGGGGAGAGGAAGCAAGAGTACTAATGTGGAAATAAATGGCTTTTAGGAAAATAAAGGGGCCCTGGAGAGGATAGACAGGGGGTATGACAGCTGCAAGGCAATGTCAGATGAGGTATGGCCTGACTTTTCCCCAACGGTAAGTCCCTCTTTCCTCGTCTCAAAACTTTTAGGAAAGAAATTTATGACAATTGAGTTCTTTTGATAGGCTTTGCTTTTAGGCTAATAAGAAAACAAGAACCTATCCTCAAATACCTTCAGCTCAAACTAATTGTTATGCCACAGATGTGTATCCTGGATCCCTTCATCTTTGTAATTTTATGAATATTTTATGTGTTTTAAAATGTGTTGGATACATACCCTCCTCTGAATAAACAGCTTATTGGGATCAATATTTGCTCTCTTTACTAGGTGGCATTCCTTTTAAAATATGCCCAGCTTATCAATGGATCCCAGCTGTACAGAGTCTGGAAAGTTACCTCTGGCTGATAATGAGTGACAGGGGGTGGGGAGAACATCCTATTCCTGGGGAGGAGGTCCTTTCTGGTAAACCCTTACTGAAGTGTCTCACAGGGATCACCTCCCAGCTTCTGCGTGATCCTGGCATTGACAGATGAGAGCAGAAGATTATTTCATTTATTTCACTTTTGAGGAAATTCAATTTTTCAACACTGCTTCTCTCTTGATTTGTAATGTTCAGAATATCTTTAGTGCATATCGAACAGATATATATTCAGTTAATACACTAACATTTTTATATCTGTAACTCAATTTAAATCTTAAATAACTCAGTGCCACATTGGCATTTTCTTTCCAGCAGCTAGAAATAATTTATTTTTAAGTAACTAACACACATTCATTGTAAAAAATAAAATAGAAATTTTACATAAGCAAAAAAGAAAAAATATATATATAATTATATAAACAAGAGATAACATTGGTTTTTTTAAATTATATTTTATTGATTGTGCTATTACAATTTTCCTGATATTTTCGCCTTTGCCCTCCCAGCACCCCCACTCCCTCAGGCAATCCCCCAACCATTGTTCACATCCAGGGGTGAAGCATAGAAGTTCTTTGGCTCCCCCATTTCCTATACTATATTTACATTCCCATGGCTGTTCTGTAACTACCTATTTGTACTTCCTAAACCCCTCACCTCCCCACCCATTCCCCCACACCCCCTTCTGTCTGGCAACCATCAAAATACTCTCTGTATCCATGATTCTGTCCCTGTTCTTGTTTGCTTAGTTTGTGTTTTAGATTCAGTTGTTGATATATATGTATTTGTGCCACTTTATTCTTCATAAATTTGATCTTCTTCTTAAATAATTCCCTTTAATGTTTCATATAATAATGGTTTGGTAATAATGAACTCCTTTAGTTTTTCTTGTCTGGGAAGCTCTTTATCTGCCCTTCGATTGTAAATGATAGTTCTGCTGGGTAGAACAATCTTGGCTGTAGGTCTCTGCTTTTCATGACTTTGGATTTGTCTTGCCAGTTCCTTCTAGCCTGCAAAGTTTCGAGAACTAGATACCATTGTTAAAATTTTTATGTTCTTCTAGACATATACTATGCAATACAAGTGCATATAAATTATTCCTATGAAACAGGGGACCTAGTTCTACACTGTTTTTTCATCTGTTTTTCTCCCTGAGAAACATGTCATGAATATTCATCCATGTTAATAAGTTTCCTCTCCGTGCCTTTGTCCCCTTATATGATTGAAACCTACCTGAAAAGCCACACCCCACAATCGGATGTTCAGGTTGTGTCAATATTTTATTATTAAAAATTCTTCACTTTGAACATCCTTTTCATATAACTTTTTACATTTGTTTATTATGTCTTCAGAAAACATTCTTAGAAATACAATAATTCAACATTTATACATATTTTAACATTATAATTCTTAAAATTATAAACTTTACTTTTTATAAAAAACTTCTATGTTCTTATTTCTCTTATTTGAATTACTTAGTGTTATCCTTTTTAACCTATTTAGTACTTTTATTTTATATTTTTTATCATCTGTTGAATTGGCAAACAGCAGATCAAAGATAAAATGACAGTACAATATTACTTAAATGCACCTTGATAATGTTGCATTTCAACTTAGCTATAAAACCCGCATCAATGATGTATGGAAAGTAACTTATGAATTAAAAAGTAGGTGTAGTAGAGAAAGACGAATATTTAACATAATAAAGAAGTCATCTATTTTAGTCCTCCACTCTCTTAATCTAACATTAAACTATGAAAATTACTCAGACTCAATCCTACCTTGATTGCCTGAGAAGGATACCATTCTAGTGTCTCCTGTTGCCAAGGGATTCACATATATAAAACTTTCAAAACTTTATGAACAGTGAATAAAATAAAATTGTTTTTTACCTTTAGAAAAATAAACATACAAAGCAACTCCCCATTCTGTTTGAAATCAGTTCACTTTATGCTGATAGTTTATACAATGAAAGTTATTATAAAGTATTTAAACAGGGAGGTATACTTTTGTGCAATTTTGTATAGATTAAATAAAAGAACTGTGTTTTAGAATTCAGGTGGTAGCTGCAAAAAAATGATCAGACATAGGTTACTCCTTAGTAAAGCTGTTGAGAAGATTACAGAGAGATTATGTAATTAAAACCATAGTTCTCTTAAAATGAACAACATTGTTTAATATAGAGTTTATTAAACTTTTTTACTTGTTATACTTGAAAATCCTTCTTTTGTATTTCCTTGATCCACACATATATTACATGAGACAGAAATGTACTTGTAGCTTCCCTGACACCACCTCTGCGAAAGCCCTTTGCCATATTGAAATATTATTATTTAAAAAAAAACTTTCATTCCTTCTGTTTTTGAAAAGCATATTCTATATTTATTCTTGTGTCACCGTCACCTAGCTAAGCAATTTGTACTTTGAAAAAATGTCCATTTTAGGTCCTTAATTGTTATCCCAGATGCTTACCTAGGTAAAGAAGGGGTTCAGAACCTACCCCCCATAGCCAACAGGATGTGCTACTTTGATATGAGGTGTATTTTGAGCTAAAGGCAATTGATACCCTGAAGCTCAAGAGAAGCTTTTACCTCTTCCTTAAAGAATTTAAACTGAGGGCCTTGCCTATGGTAAGAGTTATTACAAGAACACGAGAACTTTCTTTCTTTTTTTCTTTAGCTATCTGTATGGCAGGGCAAACACCTAGTTATTGAACAAATGGTCTTACCACCCTGTGAATTACCCTCCTCTGCTCCGACGCCCCGGGCCATGATCTTACTCCTTGGCTTGTCCAGATGGTATATTTACCTCGTTTTACATGTTTGGAACCTGTATGTATGTGGGGTTTCCTATATATGAAATTGAACTTGCTTTTTTCCAAATCTGTTTCATATTGATTTATTAGGCCATCTTAAAAAACTTTGTACGAGATGAAAGTTTTTCCTTCCTAACTTATTTTATTGGCTTCACTTTACATGTCAACATCCAGATGAAGCCAGTATAGAGAAACTGTACAGACAAGCTTTTAGACTCATGGGAAAGATTGTTTCTTTGTAAATTCATTAATGGAGTATAGAAGTAATCCTGACAATTTAAAAATTACAGTTTTCCCTTTGTTGTAAATACATCTTATAGAAACAGAGATCCCATAAAATCAGAATGAGATTTGGATTGCTCAGTGTCACATTTTCATTCGTATTTTACACATCGCATTTGTGTCTTCTGATACAGTAGTGGGGTAAATCCGATGAGCCTTTTTTAGAGGCTTTGCTTTTAGGCTGGGTAAATTGTTTCAAGCATCTGTATAACAATGGTATTATCATTTATTAATAATCATTATTAAGTAATAATGACTAAGCTCCTAGCACATACAGATTTGTTTTTCCGGCCTCTGGTAGGCTAACGGCCACATTGTAACGGCTCCCAGAATAGTGGCAGGTGGCTGTTCTATTGCAGGTGTCTGTGTCCAGACACAAGTAATCGCTGCCTGTTGGGTGCCCGTGCCCTTTCTCATTTCCACTGGTCACTCTTATTGGCAGAAATGTACAGAAAACAAAAGATAATGAACATTGATTGACTTTGTTCTATTCCTAAAGATTCAAAACTTTTACTTGGGGATTTTATATTTTATATCAATAGATATTAGAATATATGATTTCCTTTTAATTTTAAATGTGTTTTTCTTACATGAATCATTATTACTATACCTATAACTCATGATGGGGGATCAGGCAAACTGTTGAAATCACATTTTAAAAATGTATTTTTGATATTTTAAATTATGATTGCTGAGGTTAATTTAGCTTGAAAAAGATAAATCTGGTAACAATCTAATACACTCACAGCTTTTGTTCTCCTGTCATTCTCTCAGCTTGTGACCTGTTCTTGATTATAATTTAGAGGTAAGTTTTCTGCTGTCACATAGGCTGAACTAGAATGACATTTCATTTTCTTAAGATATGCCTACCCTGGAGATGGTTGATTAATTATAATGTAAAGGCTGAAGCTAGAGGTGAAACCATGTGACATAAAAATCAAGCATGATTATGTGCCCATAATTTCAAAAAACTCGTTTGTCTTTCTGGAAAACCATGGGGACGTTTAGAAGGGATAAGCGTATAGAAGTCCTTTTAAGAGAGATGATCACCTGGCCCAGAGAAACTGCCTAACGTTAACCTCCCAAGACTGGCTTTCTGTACTTGACAGGAAACAAGTATAACAAAGTGGTTATTTCTGGGAAGCAGATGAGGAAAATATGTTTTAAGAGAGATACAAATAGATACAAACTAAATCCATACTGTTTTACTTCTTTAAAAAAATGAAGATACTATAACAAAATTTTAAGATTTAAAAAATCTTAATGGTGAATAAATATGAACATTGATCTCTGTGCTTTTGTATGTACTTGAATTTATAAAATGCAAGTTAAATTAAATAATATTTTTATGAAGAAGTGCAAAGGTAATTCCTCGATTATATCATCCTGCAATTTTAATAAGGCAAAACTTTTTAAGATAACTAAAATATCAGAAAATATGACCTGAAAATGAGGGTGAAGGAAATTAGTATTAATTTACGGCAATAGACCAAATAGTAGTCTTCACAGAATTTTGAGTGCATGTATGGGTGGCAGAGGACTTTTTATATGAGGAAACAGTGAACATGAGAAAGTAATTTGTATTGTAACTATCATCTCCAAGCTATCACATAGGACCTCACCCCATCTTAACAATAAAAGCTTAAAACTTGACTTGATCAAGAACACACTAAAATGTCAAACATTAGCATATGTCATATTGAAAAGAAAATGTAAGATATTATCTCAAACTTTGAAACTATTTTGATGCTTTGCCACCTGGAAAAATGTTTACAGCTTTAATCGTCACAGTGTGAGATAGCTAAATTTAAAATAGAGAAAGGTTTAAAAAATAATGCAGGAAGACAATAGGAAGAAAGGCTGTGTGAGGATTCTTTAGCTATGAAAGGCAAACTCTGGGAGAAGGGGTTAAGATCAAGAAAAGTGCGGACACTATGCATAGGGCACCTATGGAGACCTACCTAGTATAATATACATCTTGGGCATCTGGTGGGACTGTGAGAGGCTGTCCCTCCTGAAGCGGATGTGCCTTGAGAGCAGTATGAGATAAGGCGGAGAATGGGGGCAAGAGGTTCGGCTACAGGCAGTTCTCATTAGCCCATAATGAGAAATTGGGAGGAATGTGGCTGGAAACTCAGGGGAAGAAAACCATGATTTCTCTCCCATTCTACCTGTTATGTACCTAAGAGTCTCCGTTTGACCAAACTTTAGGCAAGCCCCTCTGAGCCCTCTTTTTGACATCTGTAGGCTTTGTTTTGGCCTGCTTAGTCTCGTTGTAGCAAGAATCCTGCTGAGTCGGTTTGGTGAGAATCACCCACTCTTGATATCTAGCAACCATGGCCTGCCTTCAGCAAGACTTCTGTTCAGTCAGTCTAGCAAGAATCTCCCTATGTTTGATGTCTCTTAGTAATTTTCAGCCACTAAAGCCTTCATTCTTCTGGTTGACTGTAAATCCCCAGCCGTCTTTGCTGTGTTCAGAACTGAATCTGCCCTCTCTTCCCTACTGCAATAATTTTCACCCCTATTGCAAAAGACCTGATGAAGTTTTCCCACTATTTTAACAAGTGTCAGAATAAATTTTTCTTTAATATATGTTTTTCTCCCTGCTAAAAAAAAGTGTTGGAGTTAAACTCAGTGCAGGAATTCTCCTACTCTTTTAAACATGGCATGGACAGGAATTAAATATGTTAACATTTGCATCCCGAGTGGCTCCCATATGAAAGGTCCTGCCTGTACTGATCACTCAGTGTATATACTAAGTGATTACTACAGATAGGACCTTGTAGAATACACATAACTTCAAAAGCTTATGGCCAAATAAGAAAATCACACACCAACTCACACACACACACACATAACCAGAGTAAAAGCACAAAGGAGAGAGATCACATTAAATGAATACAGGGGATTTCATGAAGAGTTGGAGGGATGCACAGAATAACAAAAGAGAGAGATGGAGTGGGTTTGACAAAGAAGTAATATGCTGATGATTCAAAATTGAGAGGTTTAAGTAGTAGAATTTGATTGGGGAATGATGGTGATGACATATAAGATCAGGGAGGTGCAACAGTCCCTCTCAGTGGAAGATATTTAACTGTTAAATGAGAAAAGTTTATGTCACAAAGAAGAGGGGATTTGAGTACAATAGATATAATGTAAACCTCTGTCATTTAACAAATAGGCCTATCCAAAAATCCCACCTCTGTATATATCAGTTTCCTCGTTCATAATAAAAACTAAATATTTTACAAGCCTATTTCTGCAATGAAAAAATATGATAATGATGTGAAGTACTTTGTCAAATGCAAACATTATGCACCTGTAAATGATCATTAGTTAATTCTCAATGCATTGAGGAGCACTTCAAGAATTTTGAGATGCTAAAAAGTATAATCGTAATCTCATTTTAGAAATATTTATTGGGCAGAGTTAGAGGGAGAAACATGAAAAACAAATCTATTGCAGTGGTTTCAAAAAGATATAAAGAGAATTGAAATACAGCTCTATGCAGTTAGGAGACAGATTGTACTGAATTTTAGGAAGCAATTAAAAATGAAACAAAAAAGGGAGAAGACAAAGACGACTCTAGGGTTCCCACTTTGATGAGGGTGGGGTCATTAATAGAGAAATCCATGAGAGAAAGAGTTCGGAAGACCTATAATGAACTTGACTTTGAAAATACAGGTACAAGGGTGTCAGTGAAACATTCGGGCAAAAATGCCCAGCAGATATTGAAAATAAATCACTGTAGAGGAAGCTAAGAGAGCAATAAAGATTTGGGAATCGTTTATTAGTGTCACTTGATGCAGAGAAGTGAATACAGTAATGAAAAATGAGAGTGAACAAATGAAATGATGGTGAATTTCTAAAGCTGTAACTGGTAGCGCCTACCTTTCATGTTAGAAAGGAAAGTCATCTGTTGAGAGTGAGAGTGTACGCACAGGGTGAGACAAACATAGGTTTGCAGTTGGGAGTATGGGAAATAGTTTATTCTTGTATTATTATGTATTAATGACTGTGTGATTTTCCATATGAACAACTGTAAACCTGCTTTGCCCAACTCTGTATGGTATTGAGACTTGTAGATTATCTCCTGAGAATGTCAGATGATGTCTGTCAACTAAAGATGGATAAAAAATGTTAGAAAACAGCTATGTAAGGCTAGCTCAGTTTCTTCTGGAAATTCTTCTGTTTCTTTACGAAAGTGTTGTATCCTGTCTTAGTTCAGGCTGCTGTAACAAACAGCATAGGATGGGTAGTTTAAACAAAAGAGATTTATTTCTCCCACGTTGGGAGGCTAGGAAGTCCAAGATTAGGGTACCAACATAGGTTCTGGTGAGAACCCATTTCTTGGTTTGCAAATGACTGTCTTCTTGCTGAGTCCTCACAGGGTAGAGAACAAATAGAGTCCTAGCCACTTTCTTGTCTTTAAGGACTAATTTCAACACAGGGCCTCCTTGCTCATGACCTCATCTAAACCTAATCACTTCTCAAAGGTTCACCTCCTAACACTATCCCACTGGGAAATAGAATTTCAACATATGAATTTGGAGTGAGGGGACACAGACATATTTCCATTTGGGAGGCTGCCATTCAAAGAATATTATTCTTCAATAGGAAGGGAAAGGTATCCCCAGGGTTGCCCATAGTGGTCAGCAGAAAAATGGCCCTTAATGTCCATGTTCTTATCCTTGGAACCTATATTATGTTGCTTGACCTAACAAAAAAGACGTTCATTGCAAGTATGATTAAATGAAAAATCTTGAGATGGGGAGATGATTTTGGATTGTACGGGTGGGCCCACTGTAATCCCAAGGATCCTATAAGAGGAGGCAGGAGAGTCAGTAAGAGAAAGAGGTGATGGAAGCAGTGGTCATAGAGGAAACATATTTAAAGATGCTCTGCTTATGGTTTTGAAGACAGAAGAAGGGGCCAGGAACCAAAGAATGCAGGCAGCTCTAAACATTAGAAAAGGCAAGAGAATAGATCCTCCCCAAGAGCCTCCAAGAAAAACACTGCTCTGCCAACAACTTGATTTTAGCCCCATGAAAAAGTTTCACACTGCTGATTGCCAGAACTGTGAGAGAATTTTTTTTTTATATTAAGCTGTTAAGTCTGTGATATCTGTCACAGTAGCAATAAGAACCTAATACACCCATCAAGATACTTGGCCCTCCTTTTCAAAAGAATTATTTCAGGCAGCTATCATTTATTTTGTTTGATGATCTTGTTTGATCACTCAAACAAGAAAAATAGATTTTTTTGTTGATTGATATGCATACTGGAGGGTAGGTTTGATGGATATCTTCTATAAGGATCCATAAAGCTGGATGAAAAGATATTATCTCTGTCATTGTATTCAGCATTCATGCCTAAAAATAGCACAGAGCAAAGCATAATCACAAAATTGGGAAAAACAAAAGAAAAAATAGATTTCTGAATCCCTTGGTTGAAAAATGATCCAGACATGACGACTTCTCAGTTCCATTAATCAATATTTTTTCTTTAATAAAATTTGATTAGAATTTATTTCAATTGTGACTGAAAAATCCTAGGCCAATACATAGTATAAAAATTACAACTCAAAAGGGAAAGAGTAAAGCTGAAATTAACTAGAGTGAAACATGTTAAAAAACTGTAAAGTTACCAAGTATATTGAGTTCCTAAAATTGATATTACGGAATAAAAGAAAGGGAAATGTAGCAAATGAGTGTTAATTGCATTAGGTAAAAGTAATGTTAAAGATTAGTAGATGATAGAAAAAGTAAAAGAGAATATCAGAAAAAAATTGATAAAAAATAAATCATTGGTATGACTTCTTATGGGGTAACTCAGGACATGGCCCCTCCACAACCTCCGAGAACAGATGGCTGACTGGCCAGCAGCCATAAGGAATAAGGAAAATAGTCTGTATCTGGATATCCCAGACCTCTCTAGGCCCCTGTCTCTCAAGGTCCCTGTGTTTATCACGAAAGTGCAGAATTTTCACAAGCTACTTCCTGCCTAACCCTAGAAGTAGCACCAAGGCTGGAGGCGGGGGTGCTTGCTCTTCCCTGGATCTGCAACCATTGGTACGTGGCCCTGTAACATGATGTCCATCTGCTGGTCGTCCGGGTGGGCTCTTCAGAATATCACAAACACAAGTACAGCTACCTGGTTTGGAGATCCAGTGGTATACATCTAACGAAGGCTTTTTAATGAGCAAACTACAGGAGTCATGTGGACACAATATTAGGGGCAGGCATGAATGTGATCCCCTTAGCTAGCAGGAGCATAGTAGAAGCTAGTAAGCATGGATCTCCAGTGCATCAGGTGTGCTCAATAAAGAGAACTGGGACAAATGTAATAGAATTAGAAGTTTTAAATAACCCACATATTTCCAAAATTTCAGATTTGATTTTCAAAATTGTGTGGGTCCTTTAGCCAAAATTTGAAATACAGGAAAGGGAAAATCTCACCTGGATGGATCCTATGGTACTCAGTTGAGCCAGATTTCTCTAATGTATAGGAAATTATTTCTTTACTGTTAGTTTATAATGTCGGAGAAGGAGCAGAGGGAAGAGGAGGGAGAGGAGGAGAAGGAAGGGCTTCAGGAAGAGAATCTAAAGCACAGCTACCAACAGTGGTCAGGACCGCCTCCTGCTACCACTGCCGTCACTCTACTCCCAACCACTCTTTTTCCAGCAGTGTTAGAAGCAAATTAAATATTTCCACAGAATGTAGGACCCCTACAACAATGCTTCATATAATGGCGTTTACTCACAGAGCACTCAGAAAACACTTGCCAATGAAAATGTTTGTCTTCCAATCCAGTGAAATAGATTACAGGTGAGAAAAAAACAGAGTTCTGCTTATGGATTTGGGGATAGCTAGGGGTTGAACAAAAAGTAGAGCAAACTGTTTATTTCCTCCCTCTTTCTCACTCTCTAGTTAGTGGATGTAGATGCCAGAGGATATAGTGAATTGTATTAGTCAAGCATAAACCCAATTTCCTCTCCAGCCTAATCCCAGAGTATAATGTACTACTTCCCTGAACATGACTTCTCTTAAGAAGCAGAAATGTTCGACTTTGTTAGTGCATGACTTCATCCAAGATAATCCTTCATTAAGCTTTAAAAATGCCTCTGGAAAGTGGTGGGTAATTATGCTACTACTTGCGCATACAATATTTAAAACGACTTTGAGAGTTGTTGGGGCTGCAGATTTATAACTTGACAGAGACCCCGTGTTCAGTGCTGATCTATTTCAGGCTTTCTTCAAACTCGAGCAGAGTGAGGACAATGTCGCCACTATCATCTGGGTTAAAGTGGAGGAAATAAGCTTCTAGGATGCAGCTCTGGTAGTTTTGTAAGGCCCTTAAAAAAATTAGGTGCCCAGGAATTTTTCCCTATTGTCAAAAAAAAAACCCCAAAAAACCAAACACAACACTAACCTTTTGTTTAATGTTTTCCTTTTTTTTTTTTCTATCTAAGGTTTAAAGGCAGTTTTATCTAAATGCTTCTAGCTGACTTTGCCTTTCATAAAAGGGAGTGTTTAGTGAGTCAGCAATGGAGGGTAAGAGCTAAGATTTCATCAGTTTGTTGCCCAATCTAAGTGTTCAGAGAAATGCAAGCAGAAAGCTTAAAAGTACTTTTTCAGCAGGAAAGTTGTTTGCATTTTAGTACACATACAACTAAATGTTTCTTATGTTCTGATAGAAAACCTCTTACCCCTCATAGCTAAGGATATATCTTTAAGCCCCCCACCTTTTTTGTTATATTTTCATCGCAGAAAAGTTTTGGATATGTGTCAACATTATTTTAATTATTCCTGCAGGTTGGCAAAATCATTGAAAACCATTACATAAGATCAAAAATTAAGGGAAATTCGTCAGTGTTTACAATGGCAATTAAGTGCATTCAATAACAAAGGCTGTTCCATGGAATGACTTGTTGTTCTGATGTCTCCCAGGATAGCTCGGGCCCAGAGACTCCTGCACAGCCATCAGTATGCAGAATGGGGGTCCCTGCACTTCTTCAAGCACAGGCTTTTTTAAGTTTCCTCAACCAAGCTGCATGCTAATGAAGAAGGCTTGCATTTTTATCTGCCAGTAGCAAATCCCAAGATATTATCTACCAGCATCCAGAGTTAGAGGGTTGACTTATATTGAGTTAGTGGCCCTCTAATTAGGAGAACACAACTAAAAGCTTGTCAAAATGTATTCCTTTGAGTCAAAGCAAGGAAGTCATGATTCCTTGAAATGTATGTATAATGGGTAATGTGCTAAGGTCAATTACCAGTCTGCTTCATACTTGATCATTGGTCTTTAGACCTTTATTACTGTATAAAAAGAACAATGTTATTATCACAGAATCATTTATACTATTATTTTAATTATAAGAGTAATTATATCTAAAGTCAGAAGTGATACATTTAAAATATATTTATTAAAAACTTTGCCATAATTACTTCACAAAAAGAATGACATTTCTTTGTGATACTTTCAGAAATATACTTTAAATAAAATATGCTTTTGATGTTACAGTGTTTTTGGAAAAAATTTAAGCATTTTTAAAATACGACAAATGATATTTCTAGATAGCATACCAACATATTTTATATGTAAATTTATTTCTCTTCATACATAGCTATGTATTTCTGTTACTCTCCTCAGCCTCATCCCCCAGCCCCCCAAAAAAGTTTGTAAATTCTTGGCAGTAGTGGAAATTAAACACAAAATAAAACCAATGTTGTCTTTTATTTCCTTCTCTGATATTTTTGATAATTGCTCTCTCCTACGTTTGACTTTTTTCTGTGATAGCAGATTGCAGGATAATTTAGGTGTAGGTATCGTAGTTTTAGCTTATTTAAGACAGAGTAATTTGCATAAATAATGATCTAGCTTAGAAATAGGACACAGTTCCAACAACAGTATTGTGGCATATTTTTTAATGTGGTTTTGCCAAAGCCAGTGCAAGCTATAAAATACAGGGTCCAGCACAAATAACACCCCTTTTTATTACAAAATATTTTATTACAAAATCATAAGCATGTAATTCTATAACACAACAATATCACACTCAAGCATGCCGTATGACATTTTAGGTGAAATGTTCAACTGAAAACTATAAATTATTACAGCCATGTTATTACCTACCAACAATACCTGGCGTTACTCCTGCCAGGCCCAGTACTATGCACCTCTCAGGCAATGTATGGACAATGAACTTACAGGTGTAAGATGCAACAAAAACAGAGCTTGTTTCTTATTAAAATTTTCCAACATTTGAGACATTTGCAAAACACAATGTTTTTTAGAATAAATAATATTCTTTTAAGAAGAAATGCTCTGAATAAGAAACTTTAAAATGTAACAGCAACAGGTTGATATATCTGAAGTTAGTGACGGTGCAGAAACTAACGAAAGAGAAAGTCACTGGAAAAGATTAGTTTCATTGTCAAAATCAAGTTGAATATGGCTCAAAAGATGTAAAAACTTAACAACTTGCATTATGATTTAAATTCCCAAACAATGATACCCCATATGATTTACAGGTGAACCAAATGAAGGAATAAAGCTGTCTGTTGTTAAAGAAAAGAAAAAGAGACTAGATTGGAAAGTCAATTCTACCTAACTAGAATCAGGGTGGTATATATGTGAATCTTTCTGGGTGGGGAATTAAAGAAGTTTATGAATGATTTGGATTTTAATTCTAAATTTAAAGCTAAAATCAGATCAATCTAAAACTGTCTCAGAATATGAGCAGAAAATGATAGCATGCTTTTTTCTATTAGTCAGCTAGTCGGTAAACTTTTCACTACTTTCACATGTTCAGACTCTAGGTCCCGTGTCTGTGCCCAGAAATTTTCCTGTGCACATGAAGGTAATTTCATGCCTAAATGGAAATTTCTGCCTGCATTTTGCATGTAAAATGTCCATTTACCTAAACAAATTGACGTTTGGAGGAAACACAGTGAGTTCAACTTAGGTATCAATGGATGAAAAATTTCCCGAATATATGGTCTTATTAAATGACTTGAACCAAACCTTTTGTTAGGCAGCCAATCTCCTTCTCCCAACTTGTTAAATAAAATTCATTAATATTAAGATTTTTGAATCCTTCTCAGTGCCTTCCATGAATTTTTCAATTAATACACTGCACCATTGCCTCTTGCAAAGTGGGACTAGACTAGAGACACATTGAAAACAAAGAATTAATGCTATTGTGATATTGCTGACTGAAGAATATGACATTTAGCTAATCTAACCTACAGGATGGGACTTCTAACCTTAAAGAGAAGATAGAATGTGTTGAATAAGTTTGAGAACATGAATCAAAATATGAAACCTGTAAGAAACCTTAGCGTTTACTTCGTCTAATCCTTTTGCTTTGCACAGACTGGTTGTGCTGAGCCCAGAACATTTTCCTACCCACGTGCCCTCATCCTGTCCTCTCCATGGGAGCCAGGTACATCCATAGTGGGGGGGGATTTTTCCTCACCCCTCTGGGTCTGAAAATTAAACTGGCAAATTAAAGGATGGATTAATAGGGAGGAAAGCATACATATTTATTTAATAAATAATTTAAGTGACATGGGAGCTTTCATAACAAAGTGAAGACCCAAAGATACAATGGGACCTGAGTATTTTATATGTTAGATTTGATGAAGAATAAGCAGTTGTGGAGGAATATGATAGGTTGAGGGCATGAGGCAATTGTAGTAAACTGGAAGATATTTAGCAAGGTCTGTTAGGATTCTTCTCAATCCTTCCTTCTTTTAGGAGATAGGGATGCTCCTTTCCTACAGGTGTATGGAGGGCACCTTTTGTATGAGAGTTTTATGACCTGTTTCAGGGAAGAAGGGCAAGGCGGGGGAGTTCTTAGTGGCCTACTTCTGCTGTTTCCCAAATTCCTTTGGCTTCAGGTACTCAACGTGCCAAGGTGAGGTAGGGTATGTGGTGAAATTGCTGTAACCAGTAAGGGCTACAAGGACTATCAAGGAGATAGTAAGACTAACCCCCAACAGATTTATGGTTTAGAACTGGCAGAAGACCAGCTTGATCCAACATAGTGACTAATACCACCTGATGGTGACCCCTAGCCTATTACACTCATTGTAATAAATTAGCATTCTAAATGAAACACCCCACACCACTGGGATTGGAAAGAGCAAGCCCGTATAAGGGCATAATGTCCTCTTCTGTTCTGAGAAGTCTCTGTCCCTTTCCCAAAAATATCCTTGAATATTTCTCCCCCTTGTTTAATGCCCTACCCCTGGATTAAACAAACCTTAATAAAAGAAGTAAATCCCACTATGAGGGGCTGTTCTGTCTGTGGAGTAGCCACTCTCTGTCTCACTGCTTCACTCATAACTTTCTTTCACTTTAAACTCTATGCTGCTTCAAGGTTCAATTATTGTCTAGGTAAAGTGGGAGCCACCAGTGGGTTGCAGACCTTTGGGTTCCCAGACCCCTGGATCACCTGCACTATTATTAAAAGAAAAAAAAAGCTATTTATCATAGCACTAAATGTGATGCATGGTTTAAAATACCTAAGATACATGGGTGACCCAAGAAATGTGAAGGAAAGCACTTCTGAAAAACAAGAGTTTGAAACAATTTTTCCTTCTCGTGGAACCACAGTTCAATAAGTTTCTATGACAGGATGAATTCCATCTATAAGATCTTGTACAGGAGAATTTAATAATTACAATAATAAGAATGGTGGTTTTAAAGTACCTAGGAATAAACCTAACCAAGGAGGTAAAAGACCTGTACTCAGAAAACTACACAACACTGAAGAAAGAAATTAAGGAAGACACAAACAAATGGAAGCATGTACCATGCTCATGGATTGGAAGAATTAACATCATCAAAATGGCCATACTACCCAAAGCAATCTATAGATTCAATGCAATCCCTATTAGAGTACCCATGACATATTTCACAGATATAGAACAAACATTTCAGAAATTTATATGGAACCATAAATGATCCCAAATAGCTGCAGCAATTTTGAGAAAGAAGAATAAAGCAGGAGAGATCACAATACCTGATATCAAACTGTATTACAAGGCCACTGTAATCAAAACAGCCTGGTACTGGCATAAAAACAGGCACATAGACCAATGGAACAGAACAGAGAGCCCAGAAATAAACTCAAGTCTTTACGGTCAATTAATATTTGACAAAGGAGGCAGGAGCATAAAATGGAGCAAAAACAGCCTCTTCAACAGATGGTGTTGGGAGATCTGGACAGCTACGTGCAAAAAAATGAAACTTGATCACCAACTTACACCATACACAAAAATAAATTCAAAGTGGGTAAAAGACTTAAATATAAGTCGTAACACCATAAAAGTCCTCGAGGAAAACATTGGCAGGAAAATCTCAGACATTCCATTCAGCTACATCCTCACAGACATGTCCCCTAAAGCAAGGGACATAAAGGAAAGAATAAACAAATGGGACCTCATCAAAATAAAAACCTTCTGCATGGCTAAAGAAAACAGCACCAAATTACAAAGAGAACCAACAGTATGGGAAAACATATTTGCTAATGATACCTCAGACAAGGGCCTGATCTCCAAAATATGTAAAGAACTCACACGACTCCACTCCAGGAAGACAAACAACCCAATTAAAAAATGGGCAAAGGACTTGAACAGACACTTCTCCAAGGAAGACATACAGAGGGCCCAGAGACATATGAAAAGATGCTCAGTATCACTAGCCATCAGAGAGATGCAAATTAAAACCACAATGAGGTACCATCTCACACTGGTCAGAGTGGCCAACATAAACAAATCCACAAACAAATGTTGGAGAGGATGCAGAGAAAAGGGAACCCTAGTGCACTGTTGGTGGGAATGCAGACTGGTGAGGCCACTGTGGAAAACAGTGTGGAATTTCCTCAGAAAACTAAAAATGGAACTGCCCTTTGACCCAGGAATTCCGCTGCTGGGATTATACCCTAAGAACACTGAAACACCAATCCAAAAGAACCTATGCACCCCAATGTTCATAGCAGCACAATTTACAATAGCCAAGTACTGGAAGCAACCTAAGTGCCCATCAGCAAACGAATGGATCCAAAAACTATGGTATATTTACACAATGGAATTCTACGCAGCAGAGAGAAAGAAGGAGCTTATACCCTTTGCAACAGCATGGATGAAACTGGAGAGCATTATGCTAAGTGAAATAAGCCAGGCGGTGAGGGACAAATACCATATGATCTCACCTTTAACTGGAACATAAGCAATAGAAGGAAAAAGCAAACAAAATATAACCAGAGACATTGAAGTTAAGAACAATCTAACAATGGTCAGCGGGGAGTGGGGAGGGGATAGTGGGGAGAGGGGATTACAGGAACTACTATAAAGGACACATGGACAAAATCAAGGGGGAGGGTGGAGGTGGGGGAGGGAGGGGGGTTCAGCTGGGGTGGGGTGGAGGGATGGGGAGAAAAGGCACACAACTGTAATTGAATAACAATAAAAAATTAAAATTAAAAAAAAAAGAATGGTGGTTTTCCAATAGTCACCACCTTCTTTTTCTTCTTCATGTCCATCTACATGTTTTTAAGGTTTATGGTGTCTGGGAAGATTGCATTAGGCACGTTGTAGATAATGAAACTAAAATTGGAAACTGATGAGACTTTGACTGTGTGTGTGTGTGTGTGTGCGTTCATCATCTATATATAGTTCTATCATGGTAGTAATATGATTCAACTCATTAGACTGTAGAAAATTTCTGAAATATTGTTTTGGAGAAATTCAGATTTCATTGGTTGTATGGTGATATCTATCTAGGTATACTATTATGCATATATTAAAACCCTTCTTGAACTGCATTTACTTGTGTTATTTGCTTTAAATTTTTAATTTTAAGTTATTAGCTCAGAAAACCTCAAGATGTATTTATTTGTCCCCTCTTCTTTCCTAAATTATTGTTACATTTTTCTTTTTCTTTTTTTTTCTTTCTTTCTTTTTTTTTAAGCATATGGGCTTCCTTTAAGTATCCTGAAGGAGCGCAGGTATATCTCAGAAATGAAGGGGATTTGGTTCCAGATCATCTCATTATACAGAATATCACAGTACAGTTTATCACACAAATATTTTGGTTTCCCATTACATATAAAAGCTATGTTTACACTATACTGTAGTCTATTAACTTTGCAATAGAATTATTGTAACTGGGCAGACAGGGGCCATTTCACATGGTGCCTTGGTACATGACCCAACAGTCAGTATTGGAAGGAACAGGTCTTTATTTACAATATTCCAACCTTGAGAGGGGGTGAGAGCACTTGTGCTCAGGCCCCTCCTTTCCCACAAGATCCAGCACTTCTCTTGTTCTCCAAAAGGTTGTAAGCCCAAAGCAAACACAATAGTTCCCCATATTCTTATCTTAAGCCAGCTGTGTAAATAGTTCTCCAGTCATTCTGGAACATCCCAAAGTCACCATCCTCATGCTGCAGCTCTCTCCTTCAGGATCTGGGGTACATTGTCATCAGCCTCCCCGTAAAAGTCCCATAAAGCATGTGCCACGGGTCACTGGATCATGGTGAAGTCCAGGAAAGACATAAGTCTCAATAGTCCAGGTAGAGTCCAGGCTTGCAATGCAGCAGGTCAGCATCTTGCAGGGGAGAGCCTTCGGAGTCAGCTAGAGCAGGCACGATCAGAGCAGTGACATATCTCCTCCTTTTAGGCCAGATCCTGACTATCAACTACATAGTTGCTACTTACTTCTCCCTCTCCCATGGCTGCTACATCATTCCTGCCTCATGGATCTTCTACTCCCTTCCAAGCCACAGGGCCAAATTGCCTCATGGCTGCTTGCCCTTAGTTTAAATCCTGACCCAGAACTTCCTATATGACCTCATCCCTGACTCCTCCCACACTGAGCTACATTTACCAGTTCTCCTATATAGTTTACATTCTCTCAGCTGCCTTCCTCAGTCAGGGCGAGAGTGACTCAGTGATCCAAGGGGAACCACCTCCCCTGGCTCTGTCACTCAGTATACACCCTTAAAGTCACTCTCACCTTGTGCTGAGGTGGCAGCACATTAACACAGCTATTAAACTAGCTACCAAATTTTCATTGTAATATAAAGTATTTTAATCCTGTCATCTGCTCTCTCCAACCTCCCACCAAGGTTGTGGGGGTTTCTCCTATTTTTCTGGGAGCACCCCTCTCCCTGTACCCCATTATGTCAAAAAACATTGTGTACACCTTAATTTAAAAATATCTTACTGCTAAAAATGCTAACCATCATTTCTGAGCCTTCATCAAGTTGCAATCTTTTTGCTGGTGGCAGGTCTTGCCTTGATATTGATGGCTGCTGTCTGATAAGGGTGGTGGTCGCTGAAGGTTGAGGAGGCTGTGGCAATTACTTATAATTGGACAACAGTGAAATTTGCTCTACCCATCGACTGTCCCTTTCATGGACAATAACTCTGTAGCATTTTGATGCCGTTTAATAGTACTTTACCCACAACAGAACTACTTTCAAAACTGGCATCAATCTTCTCAAACTCCGCTGCTGCTTTATCAGTTATGTTTATATAATAATCTAAATTCTTTGTTGTCACTTTAACAATCCTCACAGCACCTTCATCAGGAGTAGGTTCCATCTCAAGAAACTACTTTCTGTGCTCAACTCCTTGTCAATTTAAGTTTTATTATGAGTTTGCAGCAATTCATTTATATCTTTATTTTCTACTTCTAATTCTTGTTCTCTTGCTATTCCCACCACATCTACAGTTAATTCCTCCACTGAAGTATTGAACTGTTCAAAATCATCCATGAGGATTGGGATCAACTCCTTCTAAAATCCTATTAATGTTAATACTTTGACCTCTTTCTGTGAATTGCAAAAGTTCTAAATGGCATCTAGAATGGTGAATCTTTTCCAGAATCTTTTCAATTTACTTTTCCAAGACTCATCAGAAAAATTACAAACTATGACAGCTATAGCCTCACAAAATGGATTTCTTAAAAAATAAGATTCGAAAGTTAAAATTACTCCTTAATCCATAGGTTACAGATGTCATGTTAGCAGGCATGAAAACAACATTAATTTCATTGCACATCTCCATCAGAACTCTTGGGTAACTAAGTGCATTGTCAACAAACAGTAATATCTTGAAAGGAATCTCTCTCTTTAATGCAGAAAGTCTCTATAGTGGGCTCAACATGTTCAGGAAGCCATGTTGTAAACAGAGGGGCTGCCAGCCAGACTCATTGTCCCACATAGAGAGCACAGGCAGAGTAGATTTAACATCATTCTTAAGGCCCTAGGATTTTTGGAAAGCTAAATGAACATTGACTTCAACTTAAGTCACTGGTTGCATTAGCCCCTAGCAGGAGAGTCAGCCTTGTCCTTGAAGCTTTGAAGCCAGGCATTGACTTCTCTTTAGTGATGAAAATCATAGATGGCCTCTTCTCCAGTATAAAGGTGTTTTGTCTATATTGAAAAATCTGCTATTATTATCTTATCTAGATCTTCTGAACAAATTGCTGCAGTTTTACATTAGCATTTGATGCTTCACCTTGCACGTTTGTGTTATGGAAATGGCATGTATTTCTTAAACCTAATAAGCTGACCCCTGCTAGCTTCAAGCTTTTCTTGTGCAGCTTCCTCACCTCTCTCAGTCTTCACAGAATTAAAGAAAGTTAAGGCCTTTTTCTGAATCTGATTTTGGCCTAAGGAAATATTGTAGCTGATCTGATCGTCTAGCCAGACCACTAAAACTTTGTGTCAGAAACAAAGCTGTTTCCCTTTCTTATCATTCATGTGTTCACTGGAGTACCACTTTAAATTTCCTTCAAGAATTTTTTTTTTTGTTTTTGGTAACTCTTTGGTGCAAGAAACCTAACCTTCAGCTTATCTTGGCTTTTGACACACCTTCCTCACTAATCTTAATCATTTCTAGCTTTTGTTTTAATGTGAGAGACATGCAGTACTCATTTTTATTTGAACACTTAGAGGCCATTGTAGGGTTATTAATTGGCCTGATTTCAATATTGTGGTGTTTCATTGAATAGGGGTGTCCCTGGAGAGAGAGAGAAGGGGGAAAGGCTGGTTTGAGAAGTCAAAACAGACAGAATATTTACTGACTAAGTTCACCATCACATGTGGGTGCATCACATGTGGGTGCAGTTGTGGCTCCTCAAAAACAATTACAGTAGTAACACCAAAGACCACTGATCACAGATCACCATTGCAAACATAATAACAATGAATAATTTTGAAATGTGACACAGAGACACTAAGCTAGTAAATGATGTAAAAAAAAAAGCCACTGATAGATTTTCTTATCGCAAGCTTGCCACATACCATCAGTCTGTAATAAATGCAATATCTTTGAAGCTTAAAACAAGTATGCCTGTATATCAATTTCAGTAGGCAGCTAGTTAGATATTAACTAAAGAAAAGGGAGCCAGACATCTAATTAAACTGGATTAACTAGAAAGCTTCCGCTTCACAGACACCCCATGGGACAGGCACATCTTCCACCAAAGAGATTTAATCCCTGGGCATGCAGGGAAGTACTGGTTTTCCGATCTCCTCGGGAATCAACTGGTCCATTCCCACAGGCTAACAGAGGAGGAAGAACCAAGGGGAAACACTCTGCTAAGGCATGCCAGTAGAAGCCAGATGGCGACCATAAAGGGAAGGAGTCTAGTTTGGGAAAATCTGGAGAAAGGATCTGATAGGATAAGGGCAAAAAAATCCAGAAGATCCAGCAAGGGGATTGGTTAGGAGGAGGGCCAAGCAAAAGCACACAAAAAATTAGGAAGGAGATTGGTTAGAAAAAAGTGTACTCTCTCCCAAGCCAAAGGTAATATAATCAAAGCTTACCAAAGGCCCAGTGTGTTTGTGCGTTCTCTCTGTCCTTGACAGCTGCACAGGTCTGCATATAGCAGCCACGTGGAGCAATGCGCAGCACTGAAAGTGGGGCAGGCAAGAAGAGACTGTTCTGGACTCCTAGAGCTTCGGATGCCATGCTATTGGCGCAGCAGTTCTGGGTCCTGGCTCTCTTCCTGGGCTTGGTGGGGACCAAGAGGCTGGATTTCTGCAGCAAGATGGAGCTGAGCCACCCGGTCATGGATGAGGCATTGGGCACCTGGGGCAGTCTTTGTTTTTGCTCTGATAAATCTTGCCCCTACACCTTATCCTCCTATGCTTGTATCCTTGAAATGCATTTCCTGCGACATCCTGGAAGAATCCTATTACAGTTCCCCAGGCAACAAATCTAAATGGGTTAAGTTAAATAGTAACCACTCAGACATGATTCTGCAAAACAATGAAATAAAAAAATCTAGCTGTTAATGAAGTGAATTTTGCCTGCTTATGGTCTAGGCCTGCAGTCCCCAATCTTTTTGGCACCAGGGACCAGTTTTTCCATGACAGGAGTGCGGTGGGGGGAGACCCGAGATGGCGACTGGAGGCGGGGCTTAGGCGAGGGGTGGGTGTTCAGGGAGTGGGGCTCAGGTGGGCTTCCCTCGAGGTCTGGTTCCTAACAGGCCATGGACTGGTACCGGTCCACGCTCCTGCAGTTGAGGACCCCTAGGCGGTGGGTGGTACTCAAGAGATCAGCTACCCTTGGAAACGGGCCCAGATCCCTCCTGATTCCAAAGTAGATCAGCAATGATCCTGATAAAGTCCATTGCTACTCTGGTGCCAAGCTTGAGTTGTGCAAACAGAGACACAATATGTATTTTTTTTTCGTCAGTGAGTGGGTTTGGAGAAGCAGGGCATGCTCCCCAATTTCTCCTCTCCTTTTGATTTATGCAGACTGAGCAATATTCTGGGTTGACGCTCAGCCCAGAATAATTTCTAGTACATTTCTAGTACATTTCCTTCATGTCTTTTCCATGGAAGCCAGGTGCATTAAAAAAAAGATTCTGTAATAATGAAAAAAACTGTTCATAAATTTACCAAATATGATGGGGGGCATACAACACCTGAGACAAGTGGGTGATCACATGGGTGAGAAGAGCACTTCTCAGGGCCAAGAAGGTGAAACTATGGCTCCTTCTTATGGATTCACAGTCTGATAAATTTTTGTGTCGAGCTCAAATTCAAGCTTGAAGACACTGCAATAGTAAGGGCTATAGCATTCTAATAACTCCCTTCTTTTTTCTTTTATTATTTAAAAATCTATGATGTTTAGGAAGATTGCATTAGATAAACTGTAGATAATCTCTGTATTTCTTCTCCCCTCCCTCTCCCTCTCCCTCTCCCTCCTCTCCTCTCCTCTCCTCTCCTCTGATCCCCTCTTTTTTCCTCCTTTACTCTCTTTTCATCCACATCTCTCTGATCTGGAAGAAAGATCTTTTGAGCACTTAAGCTTTCTGAGTTTACATATTCCCCTCCCTTTACCTCCTCTGTAAAACCCTCTTTATACTTTCTCTTCCTTTACAAAATCCACGATGGTTCATTATAGCCAGGATCTATACAAGCAAATCATCTATCTCTTTAAAATTTCATATCTTCTTCCCAAGTGACAAAATGAGCTAATACCTCAAATATTTGTAATACAGCAAAGGACAAGAAGAAAAACAAAATTCTTGAAAAACCTAAAGGTTTACATCTTTTTACACTCAGAGGCAGTTTTCTTGCTCCCTGAATTTAAATTTATGCTATCTCTATAAAAATTTTCTTCTATTTAAAAGCTAGAATGCTACTTTGATCTGCTAGTAAGTGGTGTACTATTTTTCCTCTACACTGTTCATTTCTGTTTATGAACTTCTATTTCCTGGAGGGATCTTAGTGGTATTTCCCTTGTTACTACTCCTGTTAGCAATAAAGGTAGTCTGGTTTTCTGGATTTTTTTTTTTTTTTGAGAAGACTGAACGACTCAGGTTTCACATCACATTTTCTCAGCCATCCTAGTTTAGCCATATTTGCCTTTGAATGCAAAACCTTGTGTCTTCTTTCACTATTGGTCAAAAAGATAAATCTTGTTGGGTTGTCTTAATGTTGCCGTATTAGTATGTGGTATGTGATTATGCAAACTTTGTGTTTGTTTTATGCTAATTTGAACTATTTTACTCTATTAAAAAATAATTCATCAAAAAGCATGCTGTTCTTCTCACTTCCATGTAAACTCAATTTCTTTTACCCTCCCCCCACCCTCCCCATGCAAACACACACTCACAGACGCATAGGTATTGGGTCTGTCCTGGCCTCAATGCCATAATCAAAGGAACACCTCTTATCTAGTGCCCCCCCCCAAATATCCCTTGAGGCCTGAGTTTGCAAGCATAACCTTACAATGTAAAATTATCATTAAAAGACTCTTTCTTATAGAAGGATCAGAGTGCAAGGTATGTCTTCAGATGAAATCGGGTACATGAGGGCTCTTCATAGCTCACAATTATTGAATGGAATGGCAAACCAATTCATTTGTAGACAAATATCTTGTTACACATTGTACCAAAGAAACTGTATGTAAACCTATGTGAAATTAACAGGAGCAGTGTCACTCCTTCCACATTTTAGATAAAAAAATATATATATGCAGTTTTGAAACTTTAGATTTGCTATTTCAAAGACCCTGAGAGCATCTGTTAGGTGTTGCACAATCCAATTTCTAACACAGAACATGCAGTCAGCTCTTCTGCATGTTGCACTATCACTAAGTAAGGAGCCAGAAAATGAGCAGGCAGGTCACTTCTCACCTCATTAGCCCAGCAGGAGGGTGCTGTGGAAAAGGTGCCAGCAGAGGCCTGGGGGCGTGCTAGTACCTTTGCTGAATAACAGAGACAGGACCCAGCTGTGAACTCCTAACTCTGCCCTGCTGTTCTTCCCATCCGCCCCTCCCCTTTTTCCTGCCCTTCCATCAGTGTGACCGCTGTGGTATTCGTGAGCCACCACAGACGCTTATGTTTGGATATATAATTTATCCTGACTGTTCCTCTTGGTATATCTTGGTTCAAATACTAGTTAACATAATATATACATACAATCTTTAAAGTCTTTGACAAGATTGAAACCCAGGATCCTTTGCACAGAAACATAGAGAAGATAATGGGAAAGCAGACACAATTTCATCTGCTGAGCTGCTTCTTATGTATATACAATTATCAAATAAAAATTTACTTTCTGTTCTACTGAAATTTGTTTTCTATTTCTTCATCTCTTCATCTTTTTTATTACCATGATAGTTAGCAACTCCTTCATCGCACCTGACTACACTGATCAGATCCCGCCTGCTATTAAACAAAAATTTTTAACTTCCACAGCTGAAAGTCTTTGTAAAAGAAAGGGCTTATTAGGCTATTGTTAGCAATAAAGAAACAAACAAATGCCAGTTGTGGAGCACGGAGGCTAAACCACCAGCATCAAAGCCGACTAGGAAAGATAACATGGCCGTCTGTCCTGGAGTTTGACAAATGTTTTTATACATCAAGTGGGGTGTAGAAAAATGTAAGCCACCATTTTGAAAGAATTTACATTAGCTATAGACAAAATAAATGGGAAAAGGTGAAATGGGACTCGTTCTGGGACAGGGACAGCAGGATCTGCAAAGAAGCAGTGTTTTGTGGATTAGAGTAGGCAGCGGATTGGAAGTTCATGTGCAAATAAGAAGTGGAGGCTCCTGGGATTCTATGGCTTCTGACTATTCTCTCTTTGCAATAGTCAGGGAAATGGCCACCTGGAAATTAATCCTAAATTTAAACAGATATACAGGAATATAAGTAGTCTTTTTGTCAGAGCTGGTCCACAGCTATTAATAGGCCGTTTTCTTTCTTTCTCTCATTCTTTGGGTGCTGTAATTTTAATTTAAAAGCCCTCAGAATTTTTTTCTTGCCACTGCAAACACATAATAAACCACATACACACAAACAAGGTCTGTCTGGAAAAAGTCCAGGCATTGTTAATGTAACAAGAATGGTTTCATGACACTGATGTAACCTGGTGGCCAAGGAGAGTAGACTAGAATGGGCATGTGTGAACAATGATGACTTCACTGTACCAGTGAGTGGGGGCGGTAGATGCCATTGAGTGAGCATGTGTAGCGTGTAGCTATTGCATTATGACTGAGTAAGTACAGCAATGAATCTGCATCAAATTTTGCGTTAAGCTCGAACATTCCTCAGTAGAAACTATTCAGGTGATTCAGAAGGCTGCAGCTATGGGCAAATGGTGATTGGCAGCTTCATCACAACATGCCTGCTCATGCATCACGTCTTGTGCAGAGTTTTTTGGCAAAACATCAAATCACCCAGATGACTCAGCCCCGCTACAGCCCAGATTTGGCACCCTACAACTTCTGGCTTTTCCCAAAACTGAAATCACCTTTGAAAGGGAAAAGATTTCAGAACATCAGTGAAATTCAAGAATATATGGAGGGGTAGCTGATGGCAATTGGGAGAATTGTGTGAGGGTCCAAGGTGCCTACTTCGAAGGGGACTGAGGCATCATTGTCCTCTGTACAATGTTTCTTGTATCTTGTAAATTCTTCAATAAATGTCTGTAATTTTCATATTACATGGCTGGATACCTTCCAGATATACCTTATATACATAGTTTACAAGTTTATATATTTCTTTTTTTTAAGATTTTATTAATTTTTTTAGACAGAAGGGAAGGAAACGTCAATGTGTGGTTGCCTGTTGTGCACCCTCTACTAGGGGCCTGGCCTGAAACCCAGGCACGTGCTCTGATTGGGATCAAAATGGTGAGTGACCCTTTGGTTGGCAGGCCAGTGCACAATCCACTGAGCCACACCAGCCAGGGCTATGTATTTCTTTTTTAAGTCATTATAATTTGGGAGATCCTGAGCAATCTAAGAGCTAAGACATATTGGGCAAGAGCCTTTTACCAGGCAGCATGCTAAATGCTTTATAATCACTCTCAATTCTCATAACAATGTTACTCATCCAAAGTTTGTTTGCCCAATGCTTCAAAAGACCAATATTTAAAATGTCAGTGTTTGGAGTAAGGAAAGGTATATTGATCAAGAAGGCACCACCTCAAGAAGTGGGGAGGTGCTTAGCAGTTGCTCAAATCCATCTTCTGAGAGTCCAGAATTAAGGCTTCTTTTATGAAAAGGGAAGGGACAGTCAACAGGGAAAGAGGTGATTGACAACCAATCATGGGCACAGGGTGCTTTCGGGGATCTGAGGAAGAGTGCAGGCATCTGAAGAAGAGCACAAAAATCTCTAAATCTCTTTGTTCTTTGTCTGTTGACCCCTGCTGATCTAAATCCTGTCTTGAGGCTCCTGCGATTCTTTGATAAACAGTCATTATTCTGTACATTCAGGGACTGGCAAAAGTAGGTTTATGGTTGTGAGAACATGAAACACAGAGTTTATTCTTGTATTATTATTTATTAAGTATTGCGTTACGTACTCATATTATAATTGTAAACGTAGTTTTGCCCCATCTCTTTGGGAGAGGCACCTTCTGGCAAGAGGCTGTTCTTCCAAAAACTCAAACCTCATGCAGAATTCCTCTAATTATTAGAATTCCTCCAATAATAATTTTTCTAAGCATACCTATAGAAGAAGCTATTAGCCTGAAGGCCACATGGAAAATGCAGGCTAGAATTGAGATAGAATCAGAGACCAAGCATTTTACTGTTATAATAAAGCTGTGTGGAATGTCCCATTCTCATCTCTATTTCTGAGTGAGAAAACTGAAACTTGTAAGTATTTAATGTTTTCACATCTCTCTTGCATCATTCCAAAATCCCTTTGCTTCTTCTCTTCTTCTAGCCACAGCTATGGCAACCAGTTTCAAAAGAACTCTGATCGGCTTCACAAAGGTAAAGTCACACCATGCCTCAGGCTAAGCACACTTCTCACTTCCTTCCCCCAGGCTTCTTCTGCACCACAGTGTGGGGCAGACAGAGTTTTGCCTTCCTGCAAACACACTCATGTAACTGGGATACGGATCCATGAAGGCTGACAGTTTTAAATTCCTGTGCTTGTTTTCCTGATCTGTGAGTTCAAGAGATAATGGAAAATTTGCCCCTTGCTTTGTTTCCTGTTGCAGAGACTTCTGAGATACATTTAATAAAATTTCTCAGAAGATCCTAAAGTCAGTGTTCAATTTAATAAGACATTTTTGAACTGCTTTCCTTTCTTCCCCTTTATTCCTGTGTCCCGAATGCCTTTTCCCTCGGATCAGATAACGAGGCGAACTACTGGCATGCAAGCCTTTGTCTCAGACTCTACTTTGAGGAGAAGCAAGAACAAGACACTATGAAATCCATCCGAGTCCACAGGCTTCTTTGCAATTCTAGGATCAAGGAAGGGTACACGCAGAAACCGTGCTCCTAACCACTGCCAGGCACTGCCTTAGTAAGTGTTACAATTTTCATTTTTATTTTTTTACAGTAAATTCTTTACGTAATTGGCTCCTCTTTGGCACTGGGTATTTTCTCATTTAAGAATGACTCTTTTTCTAGTCTGCTTAATATTTATGAGCAATTTCAACCTTTTTTTTCTCATGGCACACATAAATTAATTACTAAAATTCTACAGCACACCAAAATTATATATTTTTGCTGATCTGAGAAAAATAGGTATAATTTTGATTTATTCCACTGAACAGCTACTGTTGTGCAAGCTATTGTCATTTTTTAATTTAATAATCTGAAGGAAAAGAGGTTAGTGCCCTTGACTAAGTAGTCAGATACTGTGCATTTTAAAAATTGTTGTGGCACACCAGTTGAACATTTCTAATATATACCATTGTTTTTCTTATTTTTCTTTTTGAGTAAACATTTTTGCATTTCTTACAGAAAGTCTTCTATAGTATGACTTTTGGAAAACCATATGTTAGTCAACACAGTAGGCTTTTAATATCCATTTTTAAAGTTACTTATATGGTAGTATATTATGCTTTTCCAAAGTCTTCCTATCTCAGGACTCTTACACATGTTTTTTATAACACCATCTACAGAGACTAACATACTATAGTACACAGAAAACAAGAGTAAGAGTTGGCACCATCCACATATTTTAGAGATTGAGAGGCCCACATGTAATTTAAAATTTTCTGTTTTGCATTAGACAAGTAAAATAAGAGTCACAATTAATCACATATTTTACTTAATCCAATATAAATAAAATATTATTATTTCAACAAATAATCTATATAAATAATTATTAATGAGACATCATACTTTTTCTTTTTATAAATTCTAGGTCCTTCAGGCCAGGTGTGGACCTTACACATACAGCCATCTCAGTTTGTTCCAGCCACATCTTAAGTCCTAAGTAGCCACATTTTCACAGTGGCAAACATATGGGACAGTGTGGCCAACTCTAGAGCTTACTAATTTTGCTTGTGATATATTATTTCTTTTATGCATAGTTTATCTTATGTGTAATATAAAGGGAGAATTTTTTCTAACTCTCTGAATATGTTTAATCATTTGAAGAAACATTTTTCAAGTCAATTTTTATACTTGATTTTGTCTGCTTCATATATTAAAAACTGCCTAATAAAATCTTACAGTTTAAGACACAAGAAAGAGAGAAAATTATAGGCCAATATTGCAGATTAACGTAGATGCTAAAATCCTCAACAAAATATTAGCAAACTGCATCCAGCAATACATTAAAAAGATCATACACCATAATCAAGTGGGATTCATCCCAGGGATGCAAGGATGGTACAATATTTGCAAATCAATAAACATAATACATAACAAAAAAAAGAAAGATAAAAATCACATGATCATATCAATAGATGCAGAAAAAACATTTTATAAGGTACAGCACCAATTATGATAAAAACACTCAGCAAAGTGGGAGTAGAGGGAGCATTCCTCAATATAATAAAGGCCATATATGAGAGACCTACAGTCCACATCACACTCAATGGACCAAAACTAAAAGCTTTTCCACTAAGATCAGGAACAAGACAGGATGTCTGCTTTCACCACTTCTTTTCAACATAGTATTAGAAGTCCTAGCTACAGCAATCAGATAAGAAAAACAAATAAAAGGCATCCAAATTAGAAAGGAGGAAGCAAAACTGTCATTGTTTGCAGATGACATGACAGTATACATAGAAAATCCTGTAACTCCAACAAAAAACTATTTTTCCTAATAAATGGATTTGGCAAAACACCAGGACACAAAGTCAATATTCAGAAATCAAAGACATTTTTGTATACTAACAATGAATTATCAGAAATAGAAATCAGGAAAAATATACCATTTGATATAACAAAAAGAAAAATAAAATACCTTGGAATAAACCTAACCAAAAAGTTGAAAGGCCTGTATTCAGAAAACTACACAACACTGAAGAAAAAAATTAAGGAAAACACAAACAAATAAAGATTATACCATGCTCATGGATTAGAAGAATTATCATCAAAATGGCCATACTACCCAAAGCAATTTATAGATTCAATGCAATCCCTATTAAAGTACCAATGGCACATTTCATAGATATAGAACAAATATTTCAAAAATTTATATGGAACCATAAATGACCCCCAATAGCTACAGCAATCTTGTGAAAGAAGAAAAAAGCAGGAGGGATCACAATAACTGATATCAAACTGTATTACAAGGCCACTGTAATCAAAACAGCCTGGCACTGGCATAAGAACAGAAACATAGACCAATGGAACAGAATAGAGAGCCCAGAAATAAACCCAAGTCTCTATGGTCAATTAATATTCAACAAAGGGTGAAAAAGCATGAAATGGAGTAAAGTAATCTCTTCAACAAATGGTGTTGGGAGGTTTAGACGGATACATGCAAAAAAATGAAACTCAATCACCAACTTACACCATACACAAAGATAAACTCAAGATGGATAAAAGACTTAAACATAAGTCGTGACACCATAAAAGTTCTAGAGGAGAATAAAATACCTTGATGTCACCATAAAAGTCCTACAGGAGAACATAGGAAGGAAAATCTCAGATATTCCATGCAGCAATGTTTTCACTGATATGTCTCCTAGAGCAAGGAACATAAAGGAAAGAATAAACAAATGGGATCTCATCAAAATAAAAAGCTTCTGCATGGCTAAAGAAAATATCATTAAAATGAAAAGAGAACCAGCTGTATGGGAAAATATATTTGCCAATGATACCTTGGAAAAGTGTTTGATCTCCAAAATATATAAAGAACTCACATGACTCCACTCCAGGAAGACAAAAAAAAAAAACAATTAAAAAATTGGCAAAGGACTTGAACAGACACTTCCCCAAGGAGGATATACAAAAGGTCCAGAGATATATTTAAAGATGCTGAGCATCACTAGCCATCAGAGAGAACCACAATGAGATACCACTTCACACCAGTGAGAATGGTCATCATAAATAAAGCAACAAACAACAAGAGTTGGAGAGGATGTGGAGAAAAGGGAACCCTAGTGCACTGTAGGTGGGAATGCAGATTGGTGCAACCACTATGGAAAATAATATGGAATTTCCTCAGAAAACTAAAAATGGATCTGAGTTTTGACCTGGCAACCACTGCTGGGATTACACTGTAAAAGTCCTGAAACAACAATTCAGAAGAACCTATGCACCCCAATGTTCATAGCAATGTTATTTACAATAGTCAAGTGCTGGAAGCAGCCTAAGTGCCCATCAGTAAACAAGTGGATCAAAAAAACTGTGGTACATTTACACAATGGAATACTACACAGCAGAGAGAAAGGAGGAGCTCCTACCCTTTGTGACAGCATGGATGGAACTGGAGAGCATTATGCTAAGTGAAATAAGCCACACAGTGAGAGACAAATACCATATGATCTCAGCTCTTAGTGGAACCTAATGAACAATACAAACAAGCAAGCAAAATATAAACAGAGACACTGAAATTAAGAACAAACTGACAGTAACCAGAGGGGAGGTGGGAGGGGATAATGTGGGGAAAAGGAGGAAGTGTTTTCAGGAACATGTACAAAGGACACTTGAGCAAACCAAATAAGGGTAGGATCAAGGGTGGGGAGTGGGGATGGCTGGGGTTGAGGTGGTATGGTGGGGATAAATAGAGACAACTATACTTGAATAAAAATTAAAATTTTAAAAATTAATAAATCAAAAAACTTTTACAGTTTACTTTTTATCAAGTGTATTATTTGACCATTGTACAACTTCAGGGCCCAGTAATAAGACAAACATATCAGACAATGGGTATTTAAGGTTTAATCTTAGAAAGGTCTGATTTAAAACATATTCCAGAAATATTCTTTGTTCATAAAGTCATGTACGTTATTTTATGCCCTGAACAATAACTTACTAAGACAGCCCAATGTCTTAGAAGTGGTGATAATACAGCTAACAAAATGTGTACTTTATTGAACTACTCAATTTGAGGGATTGCTTTATTCACTTATTACAACTTTTCTACATCACAACTTCCTTATCTCTAAGGTAGGGATAATGTACAGGGGTGTCAAACTCATTTTCACCAGGGGCCACATCAGCCTCATGGTTGCCTTCAAAGGGCTGAAATAATTTTAGAACTGTATAAATGTAACTACTCCTTAACTGTTAAGGAGTTGAAATTACATTCAATCCTTTGAAGGCAACCATGAGGCTGGTGTAACCTTCCAGTGAAAATGAGTTTGACACCCTGATGTAGTACCTACCACACTGGAACATCGTGATAATTAATTAGCTAGTACATAGAGATGATTAGAACTATGCCTGGTACCCAGGGAAGCCTTCAACAAATGTGAGCTATTATTATCATTACAATTACCGTTTTATTGGAACGTGTTTTCCTGAATTGAAAATTACTGTGGAAATAGAGCTATTTTAAGTAACTATTACTATTACTCATAGTATTATTATTTTGAGTACTGTGAATTAAAGGTGTAATTTGTGCATGTTAAATTTTATGTATAGCAACATATGTATACATATATACTTGAGTATAAATCATGCTTTTTTCCCCTCTATCAGAAAAATGTAAGTTGAAAATTATAAAATGACAAGAAGTAAATCATAATTTCCATCTTTCCATATTTCCCTGTAAAGGAAATGTTTTTAGCATTCTTGTCACAGTTTAATTTTTATTTGCATTATCATTTATTAGTACATCATCACTTCCTTGTCAACCTGAATATGTTGGGGTAATTTCAACTATTTACCTGCCCTTGGCATGTTTTTCAGGGAATTCTTATATTCTGGAAACGTTTTAGAAAAAGTCTCATGGCTGATAATTGAGTTGATGTTATAATGGAACATATCTAGTTAGATAAATGCATCACATGACTTCATGTGTTCATAAATACCAGTGTACCTTTTAAGGTGTTGGTGGATGGAGGGCAACGAGAATGGTGGAACTGCCATCTGCATGGACTGTAGATTATTAGCACTCACAAGAAGAGCAGTAACGTTTGTAAACGGCAGTAAAGACCTAGACCTTAACATACTGTTTGATAGAACAGTTCAGCAATTTGTTGGCCCCATATTTTTTTACTACTGCTGTTTGCATAGTTGGTGGGCAGGGTACAAGTTGGCAAGCTGGGAAAATGAAGCTTTTACAGTTTATAGGAAAAAAGATTTAATGCTACTGCAAGTAATGGAATAGTTGCTCACGTGCAGTTTAGGTACCACAAAGAAAGCACTCATTCTGACCCTGGCTGGAATATGGACAGCTTAAACTGGGAAGTTACTCATAGGCTCTACTATTCAATATTTTTGGTGATGCATTGTTTTGGCCAAACCAAGCATTATTCTTGTAATTATTCCCAGTGCTGTGCAAACTTTCCCTAAAACCAGTCCACTGTGAAACATTGTGTTAAATGGGTAAGAAGAGCAGATCCCTGGAGTTTGGAGAATTCTCCAAGGCTGCACTGTGACTCTTTATCCACTTTTAGCTAACAGGATTTTCTCGGTGTTAAGATTTCTCTTGGGGTAGTGCTTTGAGTGCTTTCTATGCCCCTCGTCCCACTTACCCTGCCCCCTCCCAGTCCAGGCTACAGGACAGTATTCACTTTTATCTAGCTCTCGGTAGGAAAGCAATAGGTTCTGGTAAATACACCCTTAGCTGCAGTGGTAAAAAGAATCTGGCACCTAAAAAAGACTAAATCAAGCCGACTTCACTTCCTTCAAGTCAGCTATTAAGATGACAGACACCATCTATGGAAAAAGGTACTACAGAAAATGTACAAATGTGTTTATTTTCTAAGCGTAATAGCAAATTGCATGTTTAATATATTGCATAGTTATTGAGCTAATAGGTCACAACAACTTGCTGAAAGACGTACTTCCTATTTTGCTTATTCATGCCACATTCAAGAAGGAGCAATAGTTCCCTAAATACTTTTATTAGAAACAAGAGGCATAATTATTGCTATTAACAAAAAAACCCTCCAGACAGACTCTTATGAGAGAATCTATAACATTTAAAAATTAATCATGTAGCCTGCATGTCAGCATGTTTACCACTTTAATCAATTCAATTGCTGCAGTAGTGCCAGGTAATACTATGAAATGTTTCTCTACTGAGGACCCAGATGTACACAGGGCACCAAGAGTTTATTATCAGTTTGAACCAGGTGCACTAAAGAAAATTGTCTGCCGAGCTGAGCGTAGGTAGACCTGTACCCAGGGGCTTGACTCCAGCTCACTTTCTTCCCTAGGAATCTTTACTTATAATGTTTTTATTTCACAAAGTCACCTTTTTTTGTAAGCCATAAGGAATACAATAAATACCAAATTATGTTACACAGTGGAATGCCAGTAACTGCACCAAAAATAAAAGAAAAAAGAAACTAAGCAAATAGAAATAAAATATTTGTCAACTGTCAAGATGAACCAAATTATCTTACATTATGTACCAAAGACAATTACCCTTGAACTATAGCATACCCTAAGAGAAGATAAAGAGTAGAAGTTTTATTAGCCAATGAAGAGATTTAAGTATCTCATCCTCTCCATCAGCTGGAGAGACATGTAGTGGGTCCCCACAAGTGACGGAGAACCTTTGTCAAAATGTAATGTAACACTGACTATGAATTTGTTTACTATTTTGTTTCTATACATTGTTTGTTTGATTTTGTTTTAACATGTTAAATATGTTTAGAATTTGGTCTTGCTTTTGTTACTGGTTTCTAAATGGAGGGTTGACCATCTTGGAAAGCATGAATAATTCCCTACATTAAGTGGGATTTGTGAAGAAAGCCTGGGAAGACTTCTAAATACCCTAAGACAAATCAGAGGCCATTGAAGGAAGAACCAATGGCTCTTAACAAAGGAATTGAGTTCCAGGATTCTGGAAATGCAATAGAAGTTTCTTGGTTTCTTTGAACTAATCTGAAAAGTGTGTGAGGGGTTGGATTGTGATTCTCCAAACAATGGCACATTGATCTTCCCTAGAAGAAGTGTAGTAGGCTCCTTCTAATCATTTGTAAAAATAAGTCTGAAGTTTTTTATTAATGCATGAAAAATCACCAGTAAAAAGTGTTATCTATATTTTCCCATAAGTGAAATTTTAAGAAGGAAAATTTATCTTAAAATAAACTGATTTATATTTATCTATTTTTCTTTGGATCCTCTTAGCTTAGATGACTTCTGAGAAATTTTCTTGTTCAGTACATTCCATTGTAAGAGCCACATTTTAAAAACCCTAATATACCATGCACTGTATTTGTAGAAAGTAAAATATTCTATATTGTGGGGAAAGTGATTAAATATAACCTAAATATAAAGAATATAATCCTGAGCTTGACACTCTCCAGGATAAACTACTGTAGATTAGAAACCAACAGTCTTGGGAGTGTTTTACATTCTGTGTTTATATTATCTCCTAAAGCCATCTCAATAGCTAGCACATAATTGGGAATCTATACTTGTTTTTTTTTACTTGCAATAATAAGATCAACAATAAAATGCTCCTTGTGGTGCCAGAATGTTAGAGCAAGAGTTAAAGAGCAGTCTTGACTGAGGGGAGGCAGACAATAGTTTTTAAAATACAATCAACAAAAAACTGGAATCTGCATGTGGCATGTCTCTGCTGCTGCTGAGTCTCTCTGTCTCTGGGATAAGATTTGGGAACCAGAATCAGTCCAGGGAAGAGTTTGCTAACAAGAGCAAAAAAATGGATGTCTTAATAGTTCTAGGCTGATTTAAAAAATGGAGTGATGAAACAGATGCATTGTTATCATTATCAGAGTACAAGACTCAACCTGAATTTCTGGCGAGGCTGTTAACGGTGAATCTCAGTGCGCTGGGCTGGGAAGCTCCTTGTTGTTCACTGCCAAGGTTTCCTTTCCACAGTGGGGGTGTGGGGGAGAAATGCAGAAGCCAGAAGAAGCCTGGCAATACTGTTTACTCTGCAGTCTTCAATGATGTGGAACTCTCTCCTACATTTTAAATAATTTTGTCAAATACATGGATAATGTGTATGTCCCCTTTTCAGAGTGTGATGTCAAAATTAATTTAAAACTTTGTCTGAAAAATGTATCTTCACAAATTTCTGATATAACAGAATTAAAAAAAAGTATAAGGAGTAAAACCAACCTTCTAGCAACTTTCAAATATACAACACATTTATAACTATGTGTGGTGATGGATATGTGATAGACTTTACGGCGATCTATTCTCAATATATACAAATATCAAATCATTGTGCTGTATACCCCAAACTAATATAATGCTCTATGTCAATTATATCTCAATTATTAAAAATAAACAAGCAAACATAAAAAACCTTTTAAAAATGGTATGGAAATCAGGTACCCATCGTCAAAGATACTTTGATGTTTGTCTATGGCTGGGCTCACTAGATTAAGGAATTTAGGTTTTTGTATCTGTAAAATGAAGAGCAGAACTGCACTTAAATCACAGTATTGTGAGGAATCAGTGCTCTGACGTAAACATAAGCACACCTCTGGACAAACTTAGTACTCAGGAAGTGCTCGCTCCAAAAGATCTCAAGGTTACATAAGTTATAAATTCCCTGTAATATTTTATGTTATAATTGATAGTAATATTAATAATGAGAGTTCTCATTCACTTGGAGATTTATTCTTATTTTAATAAGTAATCCAGCGATGACCCGAAAGGGAGCAGGCCAAATTACTAGAAAATCAGTTCACTGAATGACTAACTTGTGGAACACAGAGAATGTTCTTTTTGAAGGTTTAGTTTATGTGATGAGACTGCCCTGCAGTTGTTTTGCCAGAGCGATTTTAAGGCAGCTCCTTTGCAGGGCAGCTGGGTTTAATCTCTCAAGTGTCTTGTATCCTGGAAGTCCCTTTTACTAGCCAATGGTGGATATTTCCCTATAATGTAGTTCCTGTCTTCACTTTTGCAGGACTATTTCTGCCCATCCTCAGTTTCCCTGTCCTCACCCCTGCCAGAACCACGTCTGTCCAAGAGTCTGCCTGCTTCTGCCTCACCTTGGCTTCTGCCCTTTATTTTTCGTCTCTTGCTCTGGTGTCTGCCTTTTTAGCCGGCCGTTCCCCAGCCTGCCTTTGCTTTGTCTTCTGCTAAAATACTTGTTAAGCAGTTTTTCATAAATTGACTCTTCATCACATCAAGGTTTTGGTGAATTGACTTTCGTAAATTAGTAAAGTAAGAGACACCTTGAAAATCTCAATATTAAAGAATCACATTCTTCCTTTTTTAATTGTGAATGTACTTACCTGACTTAGATTTTCAACAACATTTATTTTTAAGATTTTATTTATTTATTTTTAGAGAGGGGGAAGGGAAGGAGAAAAAGAGGGAGAGAAACATCTATGTGTGAGAGAAACATCGATTGGTTGCCCCTGTCATGCACTGCAACCAGTGACAGGACTGTAACCCAGTCTTGTGCTCTGATTGTGAATTGACCTGCGACCCTGTGCTTAGCAGGATAACACTCAACCAACTGAGCCATCCAGTCAGGGCTCAACAACTTTTCTGTTCACCACAGGTCTCCACTTACTACAAGTCTTTTTCTTGAACATTTTTTTTTCTTTTTTCAATTATTTGAGGAATAATTTATCTGGGCTAAGTAACAAAAAGGATTTGACTTTATGTGTGTGTGTGTATATATATACAGATACACATATATAGATACATATATAAATGATATAAATTTTACATAATGTGCATACATTATATATTTATATATTTTTTACATAATAAGGGCATTAATTCTCTCTTAGCAAAGTTTGTTCTGCCTTTAATGATCTAAAGATCAGTTTTCTTGATAGGAAAATATGATAAAGGTTCTCATTCTTCATCTTCCCCTTTCCCTTTTCATCTCCTCTGTCCCTTCTTTCTCTATTCCTGTGTTAAACAGAAAGCATTTCCTTTCATTGTACTTATTTTATGTTAGTCTAAATTTATTATGATCTTGATCCTTTAACTTTGCCCTTAATACTATTTAATGATACATTTTGAAATGCCCCTGCTTCATTTGTTTAAAGTATTTAAATATCTGAGCTATTTTTAGATTATGTAGCCATCCCAATAATTTTATAAGCTTCTCTCATTTTCATAATACTTTTCAAACAGATAGTATGCATTAGATTTTTAAAAAGGTTACAAAATTAGAATACATAAAATAAGAAGAGAAAATCCCCCTACAATCTCAACATAGATACACATAATACATTGGGGAATCATTATAGAATTTCTGTCCATTTATATGTATATGTATTATGTATTATAGATGTATATAATATATATACATAAAATAGAAGCAGACTCATAGATACAGAGAACAGAGAGACATCTTTCAGAAGGAGGGGGTGTTGGGATGCTGGATAAAAAGGTGAAGGGATGAAACACAGCATGAAAGAAAGAAAGAAAAGAAAACCTTAGAAACATCAACAGCACAGTGATTACAGTGATTACCAGAGGGAAAGCGGGGTGGGAGAAGGTACAAGAGTGTAAAAGGGGAATAAATGGTGATGAAAGACTTGACTTGGGGTGATGAATGCACGGTACAGTATACAAATGATGTGTTATAGAATTGTACACCTGAAACCTATATAATTTTATTTACCAATGTCACCCCCAATAAATTCAGTAAAAATATAAAAATAGATAAAAATAAAATTCTGAATTATAAGTGAGTTTGTTTAAAAATAAAATACATAAAATAATAAGACAAAACCCTGTACACTCTCACCAATCTCACCAAAGACACTCTCTCTCTATTTATATATCTATATCTATATCATCTATAGATACAGATATATGTAAAATATTTAATGGTATAAATACATGATTTACCTAACCAAGATTTGACTTCTGTCACTTAGGCTATTTCTAATTTGGCACGAGTATAAACAATGCTATCATAAACATCATTGTGCTTATTTCCAGAGCTATTAACTCCATATGATTAATTATTATAATAAAATTTCTCCATTCATACATAAACCTAAAAATATATGTGTTATTAAGGCTTTACAGAGGTATTTATCTGTTAAAATTGCTTACAGAAAAAATTTTACTGAAATTCTTTAATGATGCATATTATAATGGCATTAACTGCTGGTTTCTATTATTGATAAAGGTGATTTTAATATTAAATGAGAAATTACATTGTTATTTTGTTGTTGTTGTTTAATTTTAACTTCATAATCATAAACTTGACTCTGCAGTCCATCTAGACGTGAAAGGAGTAAGGGAAATATAGACCCACTGAACTGCAGCAAGAGCAAGAATATTATAGAATATTCTGAACCATTGGGAGTAAAGGATTGCATTCTCCTCAGCTACAGACAGAATGGTCTTGCGGTTAAGATAAAACATAAGTCATGTTTATTAGAGTTGTTCACAGTCAGCAATGGTGATCTTCTTGCTGGTCTTTTCATTCCTACACCCAAAGAGCTCCATGGCCACAATATCCATGTGGCCTTTCACCTTTCCAAAGACCACATGCTTGCCATCCAACTGCTCAGTCTTGGCTGTGCAGATGAAAAGCAGGGAACCATTGTGTTGGGTCCAGCGTCTGCCATGGGTAAAATTCCAGGACCCATGTCCCTCAGGATGAAATTCTCATCATCAAATTTCTTCCCATAGATGGACTTGCTGCCAGTCCACAATGGCCTGTGAAGTCACCACTCTGGCACATATATCCCAGAATAATTCTGTCAAAGCAGGAATATTTATAATCAAATCCTTTCTTCCCAGTTCTCAGAACATGAACACTTTCTGCTATCTTTGGAACTTTATCTGCCACAACTCTGAGATATGGCCCAAGGACTCGCTGTCCACAGCAATGGAAAAAGCACATGGTGGGGTTGACCCAGGCTGGGCCCCAGCGACTCTAGGGTGTCAGCATTTTTTTTTTCTTAAATAAAATTTCTGTTCTTTTTCTTAGGCTATTTTTATTTGGACAAATATTTCTTTTCAGATTAATTCACGAGTGTCTTTAAATATATTTGTTACTTTTATTAGCACCTTTTGTTTTTAGTTATCTTTTGAATTTTATGTGATGATTTAAACATTGCTGTAGAAAATTTAGTTTTTAAGACTTCACATTTTCTTTTCTATTTTGACCGATATCATATAATATTTTTTCCAAACTCTTTAAAAAGATTTATTCATTCATTTATTTTTGTTTTTATTTTTTGAGGTAGAATTTTATTTATTTATATTTTTTTCTTAGTTTTTTAAATTGTTGTTCAAGTGCAGTTGTCTGCATTGCCTCCCGCCCACTCCCCCACAACCCCAGCCATCCCCAACTCCTTCCCCTGGTCCCACCACCCCTTGGTTTTGTCCATGTGTCCTTTATAGTTGTTCCTGAAAACCCTTCCCCCATTTCCCCCCAGTATCCCCTCCCACCTCCCCTCTGGTTACTGTCAGTTTGTTCTTAATTTCAATGTCTCTGCTTATATTTTGCTTGCTTGTTTTTTTTTTGTTGTTGTTGTTGTTGATTAGGTTCCATTTATAGGTGAGATCATATGATATTTGTCTCTCACTGCCTGGCTTATTTCACTAAGCATAATATTCTCCAGTTCCATCCATGCTGTCACAAAGGGTAGGAGCTCCTCCTTTCTTTCTGCTGTGTAGTATTCCATTGTGTAAATATACCACAGTTTTTTGATCCATTGATTTACTGATGGGCACTTAGGTTGCTTCCAGCACTTGGCTATTATAAATTGTGCTACTATGAACATTGGGGTGCATAGGTTCTTTTGGATTGGTGTTTCAGGATTCTTAGATTATAATCCTAGCAGTGAAATTGCCATGTCAAAAGGCAGTTCTATTTTTAGTTTTCTGAGGAAAGTACATGCTGTTTTCCACAGTGGCTGCACCAGTCTGCATTCCCAACAACAGTGCACTAGAGTCCCCTTTTCTCCACATCCTCTCCAACTCTTGTTGTTTGTTGCTTTATTTATGATGACCATTCTCACTGTTGTGAAGTGGTATCTCATTGTGGTTTTAATTTGCATCTCTCTGATGGCTCATGATGCTGAGCATCTTTTCATATGCCTCTGGGTCCTCTGTATGTCTTCCTTGAAGAAGTGTCTGTTCAAGTCCTTTGCCCATTTTTTAATTGGGTTGTTTGTCTTCCTGGAGTGGAATCATATGTGTGCTTTATATATTTTGGAGATCAAACACTTTTCCAAGGTATCATTGACAAATATGTTTTCCCATACAGTTGGTTCTCTTTTCATTTTAACGCTGTTTTCTTTAGCAGTGCAGAAGCTTTTTATTTTGATGAGGTCCCATTTGTTTATTCTTTCCTTTATGTTCCTTGCTCTAAGGGACATATCGATGAAACTATTGCTGCCTGAAATATCTGAGATTTTCCTTCCTATGTTCTCCTGAAGGACTTTTATGGTGTCATGACTTATATTTAAGTCTTTTATTCATCTTGAATTTATTTTTGTGTATGGTGTAAGTTCGTGATCAAGTTTCATTTTTTTTGCATGTAGCTGTCCAGACCTCCCAACACCATTTGTTGAAGAGACTAGTTTTACTCCATTTTATGTTTTTGCCCCTATTGTCAAATATTAATTGACCATAGAGACTTGGGTTTAATTTTGAACTCTCTATTCTGTTCCATTGATCTATGTTTCTGTTCTTATGCCAGTACCAGGCTGTTTTGATTACAGTGGCCTTGTAATACAGTTTAATATAAGTTACTGTGATTCCCCCTACTTTGTTCTTCTTTCACAAGATTGCTGCAGCTATTGGGGGTCGTTTATGGTTCCATATAAATTTTTGAAATATTTGTTCTATATCTGTGAAATATACTATTGGTACCTTAATAGGGGTTGCATTGAATCTATAAATTGCTTTGGATAGTATGGACATTTTTGATGATGTTAATTCTTCTAATCCACTTACATGGTACATGCTTCCATTTGTTTGTGTATTTCTTAATGTCTTTCTTCAGTGTTGTGTAGTTTTCTGAGTACAGGTCTTTTACCTCCTTGGTTAGGTTTATTCCTAGGTACTTTATTTATTTTTAGACAGAGAAGAAGGGAGGAAGAAAAGAAAGAGAGAGAGAAACATCAGTGGTGGCTGTCTCCCACACGCCCCCTACTGGGGACCTAGCCTGCAACCCAGGCATGTGCCCTCACTGGGAATAGAACAGGTGACCCTTTGGTTAACAGGCTAGCTCTCAATCCACTGAGCAACACCCTCCAGGGCTCCAAACTTTTTTTGATTATATAGTGTATAAACAGCTGTATACCTTTTGTCCATATTCACCAATTTAAAATATTTTTCCACATTTATTCTCTCTCTGTTTCTGTATTCCCGCATGCCTGTACACACACACACACACACACACACACAGATGTTTTTATATTTTCAACTCTAAATATTTCAACATATATCTAGGAAGAAGGACTTTTTTCTGTGACATAATGCTGTTATCATATCTAAATTTAACAGCAATGAATATTTTCATATCTAAGAATTTAGCACTGATAAAATAATATAATCTGTCATGTAGTTTATGTTCCAATGAGTTTATTTATCCTGATTTTATACACACACACACATACACACATTAGATATTCCTGCCTAGAAGGGTAATCAGGAGTCATATATTACATTGGATTGTGACATCTCATTAATTACCTTAATTTTACCCCTGTCACTGGGCTGTTTTTCTCTCTTTTCTTTTTCATTTCTCATTGCCATAATATTAAGTCATAAAATATCCTATGTGTCTGATGATTTTCTCATTAGATTCAAACAGTTTGGACATTATGTTCAATCCATGACATTTAGTACTTCCCATTGCACCACACCAGGAAACACATCATGTAGTTTGTCCCATTACTGGTGGTATTAAATGTGGTCATTTGTTTAAAGTGTTTCCACCAGAGCTCTTTATTATAAAGTTACATTTCCCCCTTTATAATGAATAAACCACACGAATAGTGATGATTAGGCTGGGAAAATATCCTAATGGTTTTAGCAGCCAGTGATGATACTTTCCTGAATCAATAATTACACTGGTGGTTACAAAATGGTGGCTTTTTTCAAATTCTCTTTTTCATTCTACATTTATTGGCAAATATTCTTTTAAAAACAAGAATGTGTCCTCTCTGTTCATACTCATTTTGAATATCACAGAGGATTAATGGACTTCCATTTTATTCATTTTATTATAATCTATTATAGTCATTATTTTTATGCTCAGTTTATCCCATATTTGGCCTCTGGGATTTCCTACAGGCTGGATGAGGAAGTCCCCATCGTTCTCTGATATCTTCCTTGCTTTCTGACAAAAAATGGTATTCCTTACTCAGGTAATTTTTTAAAGAGTTCTGGTTCCTTTCAGTGGTGATGAGAAACCTGTTTTTGCTATTTGTGTGCCCATGGCTCCTATGGTTATATTGCTTCTAGATCTGTTCAGAGGGCAGACCTAATGGGGAATATATCTAAGTATAATTCCATGCCAATAACTTCAAATCTAACACCACAGAGTTATTTCTCATTTTTAAGTATAAAGTATATTTTATTGATTATGCTGTTAGGGTTGTCTAATTTTTTCTCCCCTTTATCCACTCTGCCCTGAACTCCCTTCTTCCAATATTCCACCACTGCCCCCCACCACTTAGTTCATGTTCATAGATTATACATATAAGTTCTTTGGATTCTCCATTTCCTATACTGTTCTTAACTTCCCCCTGTCTATTTTGTGCCCGCCAATTATGCTTCTTATTCCCTGTGCCCTTTCCCCCCACCCTCTCCTTTTCCCCTCCACATTGATAACCCTTCATGTGATCTTTATTTCTGTGATTCTGTTCCTATTCTACTTGTTTGCTTAGTTTGCTTTTTTAGATTCAATTGTTCATAGTTGTGAATTTAGTGCCATTTTAATGTTCATTGATTTGAGCTTCTTCTTTTTCTTAATTAAGTCCCTATAACATTTCATATAATAAGGGCTTGGTGATGATGAACTCCTTTAACTTGACCTTATCTAGGAAAGACTTTATCTGCCCTTCCATTTTAAATGATAGCTTTGCTAGATAGAGTAATTTAGGATGTAAGTCCTTGCCTTTCATGACTTGGAATACTTCTTGCCAGTCCTTTCTTGCCTGTAAGGTCTCTTTGGAGAAATCAGTTGACAGTCTTATAGGAACTCTTTTGTAGGTAACTGTCTCCTTTTCTCTTCCTGTTTATAAGATTCTCTCCTTCTCTTTAATCTTGGGTAATGTAATTATGATGTGCCTTGGTATGTGCTTCTTTGTGTCCAACTACTTTGAGACTCTCTGAGCTTCCTGGACTTGCATGTCTATTTCCTTTGACAAATTGAGGAAGTTTTCCTTCTTTATTTTTTCAAATAAATGTTCAATTTCTCACTCTTCCTCTTTTCCTTCTCACTCCCCTATGATTCATATGTTGGAATGTTCAAAATATTCCTGGAGGTTCCTAAGCCTCTCCTTGTTTGTTTTGCATTATTGTTTCTTCATTCTGTTCTGGTTGAATGTTTATTTCTTCCTTCTATTCCAAATCTTTGATTTGAGTCTGGTTTCCTTTCTTTGATTGTTGATTCCCTGTATATTTTTCTTTATTTCACTTTTCATAGCCTTCACTATTTCCTCTATTTTGCGACCATACTCAACCATTTCTGCAATCATCCTCATTACCAGTGTTTTGAACTCTGCATCTGATAGGTTGTTTATCTCCTTTTTGCTTAGTTGTTTTTCTGAAGTTTTGACCAATTCTTTCATTTGGGACATATTTCTTTGTTTCAGTGCACCTGTTACATTGTAAAAGGGTGGAGCCTTAAGTATTTGCCAGTGTAGGACTACCCACATCCCTGCCTTGTGGAACAGTGTGTGAGGGAAGCGTGAGAAAGGGAACAATGCTGATTGCTTGGCTTCTGCCCACTTTCAGTCACTTCCTTAGCTTCCCACAAGTGGATTGTGCCCTTTCCAGTGCTGATTACCAAGTAGGTGGTCTTGTATACATTCTAGGATCCCATGGGACCCTCCAAGAGACTTTCTGGTGTGACTGTTTCTCCAGCCACTGCAACCCTCACAGAGGTTTTGAGGCTTTAGCTTCCCCCACTGGAAACCTGAGTTGTGCAGTCTGTCTCACTCTCCAATTGTTCCTCCTAGATTATCCAAACGTGAATGTGGGATATCCTGGCCCACCAGCCACTTCCTTGTTACGGGTCTTTGCCACCCCAACTTCCTGTCTCCATCCCTCGCACCAGTCCAGATGAATGTTTCTTCTTCAAATCCTTGGTTATCGGACTTCCATACAATTCAGTTTTCTGGAAGTTCTCTGTGTGTGTGTTTTTTTTAATTGGTTGTTATCCTTCTTTTGGTTGTATGAGAAAGCAAAGAGTAGCTACCTACACCTCCATCTTGGCCAGAAGTCTTGTCTGTTACTTCTCATTTTTTATTCATATTTATACAGCTCTTCCTATGGTGATCTAGTAATCAGGATAATTTAGTAACCCTGATTACTAGAAATATAGTAACATGTATTTTGCTGTATCCTACAATATAACAAAAAGTTTAAGAAATGCAATACCAATATCATGATCAAAATCAACATATTAAATAAACCCGCTATGTATATTACAGATGTCTTTGCATTTCTTTATGATTTTAGACTATAGCCTACTAAGTATATGGCTCACTAATTTCTATTTACTGTGACTTTTAGTTTTTCCTTATTTATTTTATTTTATTTTATAAATACACAAAACTTTTACATGTTTCAAAGTCTAAAGTCAAAATATTTTCTTAGCACACCTGTATTCCCAGACCTACTTCTCTCCTCCACTCTCCTCCCCCATTTGTGTACTATATTCAGCAGTTTCTGGTTTATGCTTCTAGAATTTCTTCTTTCAAATCAAAGGGTGCATGGGAACACACACACACACACACACACACACACACACACACACACACACACACCCCTGAGCCTTACCCTTGGCTAATTCAATCAAAACATCCAGTAAAAGTTTTTATGAATACATACTTTTAAAAACCCATTTCTTCCATTATTCCAATTTGCATCTAAGGCTGAGGGAAAATGTTTTAAAGATTTTTAGTTCTATCTTATGTAAATCCTGGTATTCCCCTCCTACCCTTATTCACAAAATTCCCACCACCTCCACTTCAACAAGCACTCTTCCTCTTTGGCAGAATATCATTTAGGGAAAGAGTTTTTCATCATTTCTGAGCCTCACAATGATGAAACTGTCAAGAAAATCAAGAATTAATTCAAGTCAGTACTTTTAGTTGACTAAGACAACCATCTGCTTTGGTTGTGGTTTTCATCAATCTGCATTTATTAAAGGACAGAATGATTGAATAAATGTGTGAATGGGTGCAAATATGATTTAATGAGTAGAGTGTGGCAGTTTTTTTAATGCTTTGTGAACTAATCATGCATTCCCTCCAGTTCTCCAAGTAACTTATTGTAAAACATTGCAATGATGTCATCAGCTTATTGATTCTAATACCCTCTCCCACAAGATTTTACAGGACATTTTTGTATTAACTGTATGGTGTTGGAGAATACCATTGAACTTCTCTGAGCTTCATGTTCTATAAAGTGAGGTATAACAATGATGCCCTCACAGGACTCTTTTGAATACATATGTAAAATGTATGTAAAGTCTTTTAAAAACATCCTGTGGAGCAGTGACACCTGACATGTTGAGTTTATGTCTTTGTATTAAAACTATAGCTGTGTTCTTTGTGTTCCTATGCTCTGTGAATTGATATATAGAGATCTAAGGCCATCAGTATTATTTTTTAGTTACCATTAGAATTTTTCTAGTTTCTTTATATCATAATGTCCTGCTTTGCGGTATTTCTATTAATTTTCTTGGAAATAATTATAATGTTACAAGCCTAACATTATCACTTGAAATAATGGTAATGAGATTATCTTTTTAAAATCTGTTTTTATGTAAAAGTATCCCAATAAAAATAAAGGAGAAGAAAATAAATGAAAAATTAAGGAAATGTCACAAAAAAGCACTTTGATTTTATCTCATTAGAATCAAAAGAATTAAAGTATCATGTTAATAAATTGGCTTAAGTATTAAAAACATTTGATCAATCGACAAAAATTTTAATCATATAAACAGAGGCTATGTGAGAGGATAATTTGTAGGTCCATAGACATACCACTGTTTTTTTTGTCTTATTTATTTATTTATTTCTGTTAATTTTTTCTTCTTCCAACCAATCAACCAGTCAACCAGTATTTTTCTTTCAGACTTTAGGCTGAGACTTTCGGTTTGGATGTGAATATATATATACACACAAACACATATACATATATATATATATATATATATATATATATATATATACACATATATATATATAATTTTCTCTTTCTAAAATATTCAAGAAGTTTATGAAAAGTTAGAGAAATTCATAGCTTATAAAACAATTAAGATCTTTACTTTGCAATTTCAAGTCGGTGAAAATACCTTTATAGAAGAGTGTATGTCCACGTGGCAGAACAAATGGCATTTATTAGTAAGGCAGTAATGCGTGTACTACAGATTACTATGATAGTTTAAATTCTGAACAAGAAGGCCAAACACTTCAAATCAAGGTCAGTTTCATGACCATGTGACCTGGACAGACCTCCAAGGCCTTGCACATGGAAGGAACAGTGCTTGATTTAATACTTTGCTGTCATTGTATTAAAATTCTTAATAATTTTTAAAAAGGGACCCACATCCTCAGTTTTCACTTGGCCCTACAATATATGTAGCTAGTCCTATCCAAAATCAATTATTTGGAAAGCTTTAAAAAGCGGTCCTTAAAAGTTAAAACCAAGTGAAGATTAACAAATCAATGCTATGCAGGAGCCAGTGTCATTAGCAAGAGGTTAGGAAAAAAGCTATACAGCTTCAGTGGATGTGAAACATAGTCTAAAAAAATTCGGCAGTAACCATATGGGACCATCCTCAGCCACGTATAATCACCTCATTCCATGAACTCACAGGCAGTGTTAAGGATTTGTTTCTTTTTCATGTACACCTAAAGAAGAAAGGGAGTTGGTCAAGGGACTCCAAACTTGGTAATGCCACATTATAAGATTAGTTTTTAATTTAGATTTAAGCAAGAGTGAGAACACAAGAATGGGCTCACTTCTCCTTAAATATTAAATGATGACCATGGAGAAATAACATATTTATGTCATAAAAAAGACACACTTTAAGGTAAAGTAACTATTAGGATGGCTATCCTATTAGTTTTGTTTCATGACACTAGCATTAATAGCTAATATAACATTGTCTTATTCCTGTGTCAACCATATTTAAAGTGGCATACATATGTTAACTCATTTAATATTCAAAATCTTATGATATATATACTAGTTATTATTCCCTAGTTTGGAGAAAAAGGAAGTAAGGGACAAAAAGTTGAAATAACTTGGCAATACCACGGTCAATGTTAGA